>NC_056733.1:239896306-240196306 GCF_019279795.1 Protopterus annectens | reverse complement strand
TAGGCCTACCGGCTCCCATGCACTAGGATATCAGCAAGACCTGGTCAGGTTAGCTGAAGACCTTATCTCCTTTGTAAGAGATAATTCCTTAGGGGAGTGGTTCACATCAGACCTCCCAGGAGACAACTCACACCTCCATGGGACCTCAATTTTTTTCTGGAAAAATTGACACCCCACCCCCCCACTTTGAGCCATCAGCTTCTGCTGAATTAAAATCCTTAACTTGTAAGACTACCCTTTTACTGGCTATCACCGTCATTAGGAGGGCTTCTGAGCTGCAAGCTCTCATGACAGTGTTCTCATATTCCACCCAGACAGAGTATCACTTAGGATTAACGTATGCTTTATGCACAGGGTGGTCACTAACACATCATTGAATCAAACTATACACTTGCCCACCTAGTTCCCCAAGCCTCAGAACCAAGGGAGAAAATCCACTCCCTGGATGTGCACAGACAGCTCTGCTACGATCTTGACAGAAATCCTTCAGAAAATCAGACCAACTGTGTGTCCTCTTGCCATTGACTCTGAAGGGAAACCAGTTTCCCAACAGACTGTCTCCAAGTGGATCTCTGACTTATTTTCTTTTGTTACAGCCATCATAGTAAAAAGCTAGGGCCACTGCTACCTCTGCTGCTTTCCTGAAAGGAGTGGCTACCAAGGACATTTTGGAAGCTGCTGCCTGGTCTTCTGTGCATACCTTCACCAAACATGATCATGTACCAGCCTTTTCCAAGTCTAGAGCAGGATTTGCCGCTGCCATTCTACAGGGCATCCTCTTTTCCCCATAATCTTCCTTCCACCCTCAGCTCAGCTTTGGGAATCTTCTCACATGTCAGGACTGCAACAGTGAAACACTGAGAACATAATACAGTTGTGTGCACTTACCATAAATGCAGATGTTGGAGTGTATTCAATGTTATAGTCTTCTGTCCCTCCCTCCTTTCCCCCTTTGCCTGCAGTAGTAGTCTGCTTCTATCTTTTTCACTAACAAGAGGACCCCCCCCCCCCGGGTGTTTTCCCTTCAGGGCCCTTTTTTTAGCTTTTGACCCTTGCTTGGGGTTCATCCTGGGGGGCTACTACCTTCTAGAGGGCTAGAAAAAACTGATGTCATGACATTGACTGTCTCCCTTTATATTCAAGCATACTGATGTCAGGATAGAATGTCTGCCACCCTTAAGAGGAGAGAGATTTTTATGCTGGTAGTTGGGCCGAACAAGGGCTTCCATAGCAGGAAATCCCCCAAGTCAGGACTGCAGCAGTGAATACACTCTAACCTCTACATTTATGGTAAATGTACGCAACTGTGCATTTTTATGAGCCTTTACAAAGTTTGCTGCCTAGTGAAGAACCATCTTTTTTTTTCTGGAGTCTTCTCTAGTATAAGAAAGAGGAAGCAGCCTCCTGAAAAGTTACCGGTAGACTCCTGGCAATGAGTGGAAGGATTTTTGTTCCTCCCAAATGTTTCTTCTTGGGCCATTGTACAGCCACAGAAGGTGCTGTTTCCTCTGATTCTTCCACTGAGGAAATCTCCTTTTGGAATACTGTGTGTAGAATGAAAGAGCACTGTATTTGGGAAGCAAAGAATCAGTAGTGACACAGAAAATATACTTTGAGACACTTGGCCTGGATACCCCTAAATCTTAATTACATCTGTTTTTGGAACTTGGGAGAATGCTTTCTTTGCAGCTCCCAAAGAAACGGTCACCTGCGCTTATGAAATCACACAAATTTTGCAGAGTCCAATAAATACAGTAACAAAAATCCTGACACAAATCCAGCTTTTGGCTTCTGTGGATCCAGAGAAGTTTCAGATTGATTCCTGCCCTCCCAGCTGTGTGTGTGGCCTTCAGAGCCATTAATTTGTAGATACACATGGCAAATTATCAGATGGATCATTTAGAGCAATATTTCCACAAGTTGGCATAGAATGGAAAGGTGTCAGCCAGAGTGTGCCTTAGGGCTCTAGGGTGTGTAGCTTCCACCATTATGATGGTACTTCTGGCCAGATTACACATGAGCCTCCAAGTGGTACATGAGATCTATCTGGAATAAACACGCCCTGTCTCTGGCAGAAGTGATTTCCATCTTATCCATTATTTTATAAGAGCGACGATAGTGGTATCCTCTGAAGTCAAGCTGAACTTGGGGGTGCCCTTCACGAAGAATATTCCCAGTCAGTCACTAGTAACTGATGCTTTAAACATAGGGTGGGGGGCATGCACATAGCAACTCAAGATCCAAAGCTTGTGGTTTGCAGCCCAAAGGATGAAACGTAACTGTGAAAGAAACGCTAGCTTTGATACAAGCGCTCAAGGACCTTCAGACCTTTGTGGAGACTTGTTTGTTTCTATACCTACTTTGCAGGCTAGCCCTGACTACCTGAGTGGTGGCACTCTAGTCCCACATGGCCCTAAAGGCGGTGTACATTCCCTTTCACCAGAACACAGTAGCAGATCAACTTAGCAGGTTACAGATTGATATAGACAAATGGATGTTTCATGTGGATGTTTACGTTCAGCTGCTGCACAGGTGGGGGTATCCCAATGGTAGACTTAGTTGCATCTCCATGCAACAGATTGCTAAAGAATGTTCTGCTCAGGCTTATCCAAAAAGGTCACTTGATCAGTAGATGTCTTCTGCATCAAGCAAGTTTGTTTTGCTTAGCATTCAGTTTGATCCTGCTACTCTCCAGGGTGATCCAGAAGGTAAGAAAAGAAAAACCAAACTCCCTTGTTATGGAAATGTCCAGAGGAAAACATTATGAGCTGCTCTTACTAGAGGACCCATCACAAAAGAAGGGGATTGTCATGCACCCTTATCTGAAAACATTGTCTCAAAGCATAGACAAGTCTGACTGTCTTGTCTTTCAAAGCACCAGTTTGCAGAGGATGTGTTGAATATATGAAAAGTCTCAGTGGTGCAACAGATAGCCCTCTGGCCTTTGGTGCTGGAAGACCAGAAGACTATGGGTTCTATTCCCACTCCAAGTGATTAGATTGCTGATACTACAGTGCATCATTAGAAGGGGGCTGCACTTTTGTGTGTGTCATGCTTCAGATAAAACATTGAACCCTAGGTCCTTAGGTTGATGCAAAGAAGTCTCATAGAGCTTACTGGAAAGAGTAGTAATCGTTTAGGGGGTTGGTTTGGCATAATGATAAATGTGGTCACCTCATAGAAGCAAGTTACAAAGTTTGATTTTAACCTCCAGTTATTAGCTAGACTTAAAATAGCTCTTCAGGGCAGTTAGCCTAGTATTCACCTGTGTGCCTTTAAGTACTTTTTTGTGTCTCCATGGTTTAGTGGTAGGTAAGGCATTGACCACTGAGCAATAGGTATGCGAGTTTGAAACTGTTGAGCCCAAACTTTTTTCTTCTCTACTAAGCAACACCTTGGCTAAATTCCAAGCATCCCCAAACCCAATAAACACCATAGAATACACCAAGCTATCTACAAGATCTGTGCACAGCCACATTGATAGCTGTATTGAGCAAGCTGTGCCCACTCGTATTAAGAAAAAGACAAATACAAAAGACCAAACCAAAAGACCAAACCACTCTGGTTGAATCATAGTATCAAGAAAGGTATACAACAGAAGAAAAAAAGGCTTAGCCAAGTGTAGGAGGAATAAAACCATACATACTAAAAGCCCCTTGACCAATCAAACAGGCCGCTACGATTGTTAATACTTCAAAGGCTAAAGTTGAAGAAAAAGCAGCTTCTCAAGGCAAAGAACAACCACAAAGCTTTCTACAGCTCTGTCTGAAACCTCAGAGGAAATGCACAACAATGCACAGAACTTACTGTAAATTGCATCACACACACTGAATCAGGGGCCATTGCCAACCCTTTGGCTGACAGGTTCACCTCAACCCCCCTCCCCCATTCCACCCCTGATAGTCCAAAGGAAGTACCACATAATACAATCCTACCAGTCATTGCTACAGAACAGGTAATTGGTGCACTTTACAAGGCCAAAAACACAACAGCAATAGGCCCCATTAACATCCCAGAATGTTTAATAAATAGCATGAAACATAACCTTTCTGGTTCACTTGAATCACTTTTCAGCTGGAGCCTTTTAGTCAGATTTTGTGCTAAAGGAATGAAAGATGGCTACAGTCATTTGCCTGTAAAAAGGAGATCCATCCACTGATCCGGGTAACTACAGGCCCACAAGTCTTACCAGCCTGATATGCAAGGCCATGGAAAGAATCATTATGGACATGATAAATGAGTACTTGGATAACCTGTGAACACTGGAGCAAACGCAGTTCGGCTTTGTTAAAGGAAGGTCATGCCTATTAAATCTGGTTGGCTTTTTTGAGAAGGACACCAAAGTATCAGATGAAGGCACAACTGCGCACACAGCTTACCTCGACCTGGCCAAGGCTTTTGATGCAGTACCCCACTCAGGCATTATAGACAAGCTCACTGATTCAGATGTAAACCTTTTTATCACCCACTGGATAGCCATGTGGCTAACTGATAAGATCCAGAATGTCAAAATAGGGGAGGCCACCTCCAACAAGAGGCTAGTCACTAGTAGCATCTTCCTGGGCTCATTACTGGGCCAGCTTCTTTTTGTCATTTATTTCTCTGAAATGGAAGCAAGTGGTGAAGGTTTATGGCTGACCAAGTTAGCAAGTGATTGCAGGCTGGGGGTTGTCATCAACTCCCCAGCAGGCAGCTAGCTTTCATCAAGAAGTTCTCTGTCTAACTGACAAATGGTGCCAAAGCCATGGCCTTAAACTCTATGCTAAGAAATGCATAATTGTACCTTTTGGAAAGTTAACCATCCCGGCTAGTTATTGTTGATAATACACCCCTCAGAGTCGACCCAGTGGTGAAGGATCGGGATATGCATGTAGACAATAGCCTTACCTTTTGACCACCATGTGGCCACAGTGGTGAGGAGATCCTTTTATGCTGCACAACTTATAAGTAAGGACATTGCATCTATTATCCCACTGTACTCCATCCTTATCAGACCAATCAGAGTACAGTTCTCCCTTTAGTATGTAACTGACCAGGCATATGCTGCAACTAGAGTGACCTCTAAGGTTCCTTACAAAAAGAACACAAGGAGTAACAAACCTGCTTTATGCAGAGCACCTTAAAACCCTTTCTGTCTTGTCAGTCTCGTACAGATTACCGAGTGGTGATCTATGCCTCGCTCACAAGGCATCCACAAGCCCCGCACTTGTGAATCTCCTATATATTCATAAGTCAAACAGTACCAGAAATACAAGGTCTAGTGACGAATTTTGTCTGACTTGAGCAGAATATGCTGGAAGGACAGGCCTGTCACAGAGACTTGCTCCTCCTGTGGAGCAGACTTCCCATCCATGTGAAGCTGAGTTTGTCTATTACCCAGTTTAAGCACAACCTAGATATGTGGCTGGGGAATAAGGAATTTACACTGGCCCTGGCACCTATGTCTCCTATGGACAGTGGTAGCTTATGAATGCCTGGCCCTCAATGTCCTGTTTGCATGCTGGACATCATTATTCTTTTGGAAAAACTTTGCTAGGCTTAGAAAGGCCCCAGGTCATTAGCCTTGTAACAGTTTATGAATCTATAGAGAGTCTGGAAAGTTTTCCACTAAAAAATCCTTACCTAAATGGAGACTTTTTTTTCTGGTATCACTGAATTAATCAGACTGTAAGGTGGCCATGACATTACTGTACTTGAATGTGCTTCTTGATACAAGAATGGCCTGTGCTTCCATCAGAGTACACCTTTCAGCTGTCTTTGCTTCCAACTGATGGATACACACTTAGCATGTGTGCTACTTGCCAAACTGTTTCTAAAAAGAATATTGCATCTGAGTTAACAGAGAAGAATTGCTCCTCCTTTGGACCCAAATTGCATCCTTGAAAACCTGATGCAGTCTACTTGTGAGCCTGCTGCCATAGCCCATGTCAGCTTCTTAACTTGGAAAATCACCCTGTTTGATTGCTGTAGAGGTAATCTCAGCTAGAATACTGACAGAAATCCAAGCCCTTGTGTGCGAGAAATAATTTCTAGTTTTACAAAAGGATTTCCTGCCTTGCAGAATGCATAGGCTGTCCTAAATACCAGAGATCGTGCCTTCCCCCAAAATTCAGCAGCTACTCTGCTATTCCAGAGGAAGGCATTGGTTGTATAAAGGCCAGCCCTTTTTTCAGATACTAATTTCATCAGCCCATCGGATCTGGTAGTTTGGTATGAAACTGCTTCTCTTTTATACAGCCATTAGCCAATGTTCTAATACCTTGAGGTCCTTCAAACATTCCCAAAATTCCTTGTGTGCCTCTCTCAGATCTTGTTTGCTGCTATTGTGACCATATCATTTTTCTTGGGCAGATGCTAGGTGCTCTAATTTATGTATAGTCATTCAATAACTGGTACTGCTCTTTAGAAGTGAAATAGGAATCGAGATCCATACAGTTAAGTAGTTTCTCTTCTTGCTGTCGTGCCTCAGTGTCTTTAGCATTGGTCATTTCCTAATGCTTTCTCCTTCTTAGATGATGATGATGATAAAAATTACTATATCCGTGGTGTCAGAACCAGTTTTCCTACCTGAAGCCGGTCATTATGGCACCATCAACGATCTTGGTACCAGAGTCGATACCTTCGCATCTGACTCACTCCACCCTGCCTGCCTCCTCATTATGTGGTTCTTGGTACTGAATCTTTGTCACTCTCTGCAGGGACTACGTGCTTGGAACCATTCTCTGTGCCATTGTCTTTGGCCTTTAAGCCTACAGTACTGATCTCAACCTTAGCGGTGCTCCCTTCCTCAGTACTACTTGCCTCAGCTTCAGCAGAGGAGTTTGTTTAGAGTACTTGGCCCTCAGTACAGACAGACTGTAGATTCATCTTCCAAGGTTAAGGAGAGAATATCCTCCTCTTCCAGCCCATCAGTGGGTCTTCCAGTGGAACTGTCTCCACCTACAGAGGCCTATCATTTGGCTCTTCAACCCAGTCATCATGATTCTCAGGAAGGCAGGGTTGTATCCTTTTGGAGGGTCACGACAAGTGTGATCCGACTGATGTTCTTCGTGTTTCACTGTCGCAGTCATCACACTTGGGTTATCCTGCCGGGGGTAGCCCTAAAGCAAATACCACACTGAGATTTCCATTCTTACTGCATCACCTGTTTAGGCCCAGACTGCGACGTACCTCGCTGTTGGTTTTGTGCTTTTTTTTCAGTGAACTATTCGTCGGGCCCTTATTGTAGCTAAATACCTTTGTTCTTGATCTCCGTATTCCGAAATGGTGTCGGTAAGCCATCCGACTACTGATCTTCCGAAAAAACTTAAGGTAAAGACAGAGGCAGACTGCACAGGTCCAAAACTGCCGATGATGCTTCCGTTAAGCTAATCGCCAGTTCACCGGTACTCAGGCACACTCGCAGCCCCTGATGCCTGCTTCGATGGATTTGCAGGCCTCTACCAAGACCCGTTCGGAGTCCGGTATGCTGCAAGACTCTTCTTTGACTATGGAACCTGCGGATGTCTCTACCTTGGATGAGTCTGAAGCCACTGTGCAGGCACCGGCTTCTGAGGAAGTTCTTCGCATTACCGATATTCGACACACACCGACTTCTTTCACATCTTCAGTTCTTTCTAAAACTATTGAGTTTCTAAGGCCAAGAGTATGAGCTACTCCTAAAAAAACGATAACCCACATTCAAGCGCCTGCTTCCTTGCCACAATCTCAAATGTTTAAAATGGCAGAAGACCTGATCATGCTGATTAGGGGAAATCAGCCTTCCCCTGCTAAAAGAGAGACTTGTCCCCAGCAGCTTTAACTGACCAAGAGTCCGATGACTCTGAGGTTTCTGAATATGAAGGCATGCCCTGATCTGCCTATGAGGATTCATATGCAGAGGAATCCATTCCTTCTGCTTCCCCTCCAGAGGATTTTTCTTTTGGTGAAACCCTACATACTTTGAGAGAGCATTTCCACTGAATGCCAGGTTTATCCTCAGTCCAAAAAGAGACTCAGGGAATTTTTAGATTTACCACAGCACAGACCCTTGGCTATCCCTCCTGTTCTGGATGTTTTGGATGATATCTTTATGGAATCCAGTCTAACTCCTGATAGTTTACCCCCTGCTCCAAGGAAACCAGACAGGTGCTACAGTCTCTCTCTCTCAAATTTCTTTTCAAAAGTCCTACTGCTGACCCAGAGGTCATTTCCCAAGGACCTAAAGGAATTAAAGCAACTATAGCTAAGAATCCCACATCTTCGGACAGGGATTCCCGAGCTTTAGACAGATGGGGTAAAAAAGTATACACCACTGCAATTCTCGCCAGTAGAGCATTGAATTGTCAGTTCCACATGTTGAAATACTAGCAACATACTATGGAACTTATTAAGCAAAAACTATCTACCTTTCCTGACTGTGCAGAAAATAAAGAATTACAGGAGCTTATGCATTCTGCAAGCCAAGTCCACAAGCATATCCTGCAGTGTGGGTTTGACACCCTAGAAGCGTCTTGCAGGGCAGCAGTCACAGGTTCTGTACTTAGAAGGCATGCTTGGCTTAAGGAGCAGACCTTGCCAGACCATGTCAAATCAAAATTATTGAACACTCCTTTGAACAAGGACACACTGTTTGGCACCAAAGCAGAGGATGGAAGAAAAGGCTAAGTATATGCAGACAGTCAAAGATTTTTTGCAAGTGCAGCCTCCAAGATTCAGTAGGCATTGCCCCTCGAAACATTGGTCCTTTCCAGCCACCTCAAGGCCATCTCAAACTAGACCCAGGGGAAACAGACCCCCCAGATTACAGTTTCAGGGTATACAGAGATCTAAGCAATGGAGTACCTCCACTTCTAAAACAGGGAGTGCTAAGCCACCCCTTATGGAAAGAATTCACAATGACTTCTCAACTGCAATCCTCACCTCTGCCCAATTGCTTGTGCCCCTAGGAGGAAGACTTGCCCACCATACAAAAAACAAGACCTCAATCGCCAACAATTGATGGGTCCTCAACATAGTATCCCAGGGGTACAAATTTTATTTCCACACTCTGCCGACCCCAAAAGGGTTCCCAGACCTTCCTCCATACCAGTGGGCAGAGGCAGAGAACCAAGTTCAGTCCCTGCTCTCCATAAGGGCAATTCAGCCTGTTCCTGCAGAACAGATGGGCCAAGTTTTTTATTCCAAACTTTACCTGGTACCCAGAAAAGAGGGCACCTGGCACACAGTCTTAGATCTGTGCATTCTAAACACCTTCCTGGTGGTACTAAAATTCAAAATGCTCACCCTACAGCAGCTTCTCCCTATGCTGTCCAAAGATGCCTGATTAGCCACCCTAGACCTAAAGGAAGCGTATCTGCACATCCCTTTCAGGGACTCCTGTAGGAAATATCTATGGTTCGGGACAGGATCTATGCATTATCAGTTCTCTGGACTTCCCTTTGGCTTATCCATTGTTCCCAGCATTTTCACAAAATGCCTAGCTCCAGCCATTGCCTATTGCAGACAAAGAAAGATTCAAATATACCCTTACGTGGACGATTGCCTGATTCAGGCAGACAGAAAAAGCTGTTGCAGCACCTGACATTTGTAAAGGACCTTCTAACCTCCCTGGGGTACACTATCAATGAAAAGAAATCAAAACTAGTCCCCAGTTAAAAAATTGTTTTCCTGGGAGCAAGCTTGCATACAGCATCCCAGATGGCATTCCTTACTCCAGAAAAACTAGCCTATATGACAGGCTATGTGACTCAAATGGCCACCAAAACCCAGCTGTCCGCAAGGAAAATCCTGCAGGCTCTAGGGTTCATCGCCTCCTGCATTCTACTAATTCCATATGCCAGACTGCATATGAGGAAACTTCAGTGGTACTCAAGTCTTTGGTGCCAACATTCTCAGGACTTGGAAACTATCATACCCTATAATACCTTGTCTCAGGACAGAGTTTCTTTGGTGGGCAGCAGCATGCAATCACAACAAGGGACTTCCCTTTACACAACCCCACGCCGCCCAGACCCTAACCACAGACGCATCAGACTATGCCTGGGGTGCACATCTGGATGGCAGGTACATTCAGGGCCACTGGAGCCCAAACCAAATTCATCTGCACATCAACCAAAAAGATGCTAGCTTATTCAGCATGCTCTGACAGCTTTCAGATCCCTACTCTCACTGTGGCCCCTTCTAATAAAAACTGAAAACACCACAGTGATGTGGTATATCAACAAGCAGGGGGGAACCCACTCTGCTAGCCATGACCCTGTGGAACACTGCCTCAGCTATGCATATTCCCCTGCAAGCTCAGTTGCTGCCAGGCAAACCAAACTCTGGCAGATGACGAGCAGAAATCTCCTAGACCCACGCAAGTGGGAATTAGACCACAACACCTTCAGGCTTCTAACCCGGAAATGGGTACCCCGAAGGTGGATCCATTTGCCTCCCCCTACAATCACCAGCTCAGCAAATACTGCACCAGAGTATCTCACAGCAAAGCCTGGAAAGTGGGTACCCTATCCTTCCAGTGGCAAACCGAACAATCTATGCATTTCCCCCTCTGCCTCTTCTTACAAGAATACTACTCAAGATAAGGCAGGAAAGACCAAGGGCAATCCCGATTGCCCCAGACTGGCCACGCCAACACTGGTACCCACTACTGCTCAGTCTGTCACCGGTGCAACCAGGGCACCTACCCCAGATCCCAATCCTCCTCACTCAGCAGGAGGGACAGATCTCGCATTCGGACTTGCAAACCTAAACCTTACAGCCTGGCTTATTCCTTGTATTCTCCGCCAGTGGCCAGCCTAAGCAAGCAGGTGCTGGATGTCATTCGTGAAGCCAGAAGACCCAGTACAAAGAAATCCTATGCTGATAAGTGGAAGAAATATTGTTCCTGGATTCACTCTAAAGGAGCGGATACAGCACAGCCTTCCTTACCTCTCTTCCTGGATTACCTAGCAGACTACTCCACAGAGGCCTATCCTTCTCTTCCATTAAGATCCATGCCTCTTCCATCTCTGCTCATTACAGCACTGAGCCACCTCTCTTCTCTCACCCTCTCTTCAAACAGTTCCTGAGAGGGGCTACCAAGTTAAGGCCACCAAGAAGCCCCTCCACCCCTGCTTGGGAACTTAATTTTGTGTTGAAAAAGCTTACGCTACCCCCCTTTGAGCCTGCAGCGTCAGAAGAGTTAAAATTCCTCTCTTGGAAAACAGCCTTGCTTCTGGCCATCACTTCAGCTAGAAGAGTGTTTGAGCTACAAGCATTTATGGCTGTGGAACCCTTCATTATTTTTCATGCTGACCGGGTCTCCCTCAGGAGTAACCCTACTTTTATGGCTAAAGTGGTGTCCAGTGTGGCTCTCAACCAATCTATCCATTTGCCTACCTTTTTCCCTAATCCTCAAAATAAGGGGGAAGGATCCTGCACTCTTTAGACGTGCACAGACAGCTTAGACACTCTACCTTGATAGGACTAAGCCCTTCAGGAAATCTGACCAGTTACTACTCCGCTTTCTACCGGGGCAGAGGGCAAGGCCATATCAAAACAAACCATCTCCAAATGGATAGCACACTGTGTCCGTTTCTATTACAAACACCATGGGAAACCACCCCCTCAGGGGGTCAGAGGGCATTCCACTTGGGCAACTTCAACTTTTACAGCCTTTCTCAGAGGAGTCCCTACCAGGGACATTCCGGAAGCTGCCACTTGGGAGTTCTGTTCACACCTTCACCAAGCATTACCACCTGCCTATCTTTTCCATATCCAGGGTGGGCTTTGCAACAGCAGTTCTGCAGGTCATACTAGCCAGCCCCAACTCTTCTTGACTGCCTCCACCCATTCTTCAGCTTTGGGAATCAACCCGTGTGTGATGACTGCAACAGTGCAACACGAAGAACATAGTACAGTTGTGTGCACTTAGGGTAAATGTAGATGTTCTAGTGTGTTCACTGTTGCAGTCCTGGTTTTCCAGCTTTCTTGTCTCTCTCTCTCTCTCTCTCTCTCTCTCTCCTCCTCCTCTATTTCTCTTATTCACTATTTACAGGGCTATTGGTATTTACTTTTTACTGCTGGTGTTTTTTCCACCATAACTTAGCTCCCTATTTGGGGGCTGCTGACATTTGGGCAAGAACAACTGATGTAATGGTGTCAGCTGCCTGTGTTTATACCCTTGATGACATAACTTCAGTCCTGAAGCGACAGCAGCCGATGCAGAAATGCTAAGTCTCTGGTATTCGGGCCGACTGAGGACTACCCCTGGCAGGGTAACCCAAGTGGGATGACTGCAACAGTGAATACACTCTGACATCTACATTTATGGTAAGTGTACACAACTGTACTTTCCATGACTTCCAGCCAGTCACAGCCAAAAGTTCTTGGGAAGACTGTTTTGTAAAAGAAAACATGTTGACTGCCCTTCAGTGTCCATTACATCTGACATTGACTTGGATTTAAGGGAAGGCTCCCCACATCCTCTCCAGATGATGTCACACTTGGCAATGTCCTGGAATTAATGAAACAGATGGGATCATGGCCATTTTACCTAATGTTTCAGGACAAGGAAGTGTTCAAGGCATACATGTTTACGCTGTTATACCTTTTGGATGGTGTCTCCTTTTGGACTGCATTATTGACTTGGTCAGTAGGAGGGCATGGTAGGAACCTGATAGAGCAGAAGCCATTTCAAGGAGGCTGGATAAAGTTTTGTGCCCCCTTAAGAATAGACAGTACTTGTGTAAAGGTCCTTTGATGGACTCTGATATTTGCCTGCTGCAAAGAACAAACTCGTGTAGGAGTCTTAATCTGTTCATCCCCTGACTAAGGAGTCTAGGGCAATGGAGTGGGAAAGCACATCTACACCTCTGGCACCTTTTCCCTGAGTTTTGAATTGTTTAACTCGTGTGACGTGGGACTCTTCTAAACAGAAGACCACACTAAATACCATACTCGGCATCAAAAATTTTTCCATGCATCTGTACCATAATGCAGCAGATGGAGCAGCAAGGGCAGCAAGCACTGGCATAGCACTTTTGTACCATTCTTGGCTCAGATTGTGTGATCTTGTTGGCAACTTAAAAGCATTCTTTACGAATTTCTCATTTGTTGGTTCCTCATTCTTTGGACCAACTGTAAAGAAAAGATATATACGTACTGGAGTCCTCCACTAAAGGTTTACTGCTCAAAATAAATCAAATGTAAGGCAAATGAAGAGCAGTCCAAGCACCAGGCTGAACCAGGCTGAAGATGCTTCTAGCGTTTAATAAAAGTTAAAATCACAGAAGAATGAGCGCTTTTGGGACTAGGCCCTTCAGATAAAAACACATTTCAAACAAATCATATTTAAACAAGTAGCAGCAAATCCTAACCTTAGTATAACACTCTCCTCCTTTTTAAGGCAGGTTTCAAAGGAATTACATCAGTTAAGCCAGGAGGTTTTTGAGCTGTTGACTCTATAATCCATTTCATCTCGATATATTCATTGTGATTCACCAAATCACTCCCCCATGCCAACGTTTACAACCTGCAAAACCACGAACTTTAATGTGCTGAAAAAGTGCATTGTGTTCATTCTTTAATCTTGATAGCTGAAAGATGCTTCAGAATCCTTTGTTTCAACATGCAATTTGTTTTGCCAACATAAAATGAAGTACAACATTGGCATAAAGCTGAATTAATCAGATTTCATGTATTAGTCTGCATATCTATTCAAATAATATTTTTTACTAGTTTTGGGATGTGCAAATTTTCCTCCATGATAAATGCAGAGGCTTTGCAACGTCTGCACTGAAAAGTCCCTTTTCGTCGACTTATATTTTTATGCATGCTCTTATGTTCCTGATTAAACAAATCCTTCAAGTTTTTATTTCTTCTAAAACCAGACAGAGTTCCTACTCACTATATTAGCAATCTTAACATCAATGTGCAAAATTTTCCAATTACGTCTAATGTCACATACACTCTGTATATCATTACTGTATGTCAATATCATCCTACATTATCACCTCTATTAGAAGCCGATTCTGACGGTACATCTGCTACTGAGGACTTTTCTGTGGAGAACCACCCCTTCGATGAAGCTTACTATTATTTATGATGGCTTGTTTTAGATGTTCTTCGTGTTTCACCGTTGCAGTCATCAGACTAGGGTTATCCTGCCAGGGGTAGCCCTCAGTCGGTCTGAATACCAGAGGCTTAGTATTTCTGCATCGGTTGCTGTCTCTTCAGTACTGACGTCAGGTAGTCAGTGGTATAAAAACAGGCAGCCGACGCCATTACATCAGTCTTTCTTGCCCAGGAGCCCGAAGCAGAAGCAGTTCGCACGAGTGATGGTTGGCCGCTACCGGAGTTCCGAAATTGAAGTCCAAGTCTTTTAAAGCCAAGTACCCCGTTGGGTATCATTTTTTCTTACTCTAAACGATGTCAGAAAAAGTTAACAATTGTCTCGCCTGTGGAAAGCAAATACCACACCCAGATTTCCATTCTTACTGCGTCACCTGTTTAGCCCCAGACCACGATGAACCTTGCTGCCGGGTTTGTGCTTTGTTCAATGCCCATACTATTCATCGTCTGGCCCTTTTTGTAGCTAAATACTTTCGATGTTCGTGTTACACTGCTGCAGTCATTACACTTGGGTTATCCTGCCGTCAGGCGGTTCCCCAGTTGGCTATCCTGCTGTCAGGCGGCTCCCCAGTCGGCTTGACTTCCAAAGTCTTGGTCCGGCGTTGGTTGCTGTCGCCTCCTCCCTGACGTCAGTGCGACAGGGGTATATACGATGCAGCTGACGCCATTTTCTTCGGTCTTTCTTGCTGCACGGTGCCTGAAGCAGAAGCAGTTTGCAAGTGCCGGTCGGCCGACTCCTGAGATTTTCATTCCGAATCCAGAACCGAAGTCTTCTACAAAGCTAGGCACCCCATTGGGGAAACTTTTTCTTGCCTCAGACCGATGTCAGTAAAAAGTTAATAACTGTATTTCTTGTGGGAAGCAAATACCTCATAAGGATTTCCACTCCTATTGTATTCCATATCTAGGCCCAGACCACGACGTCACTGGTTGTCGGTTTTGTGCTAGGTTTAACAAGCACACTATTAAACGTTGGTTTGATTTTGCCCGACATTATTTTGGCAGAAAATTCAATTACACCATGCCGTCGGAACTTCCGATGACCGGAATACATAAAAAGCGCAAAGACAAGGACAGACATCCGAGGCCCAAACCTGACTATGAGGCCTCTTCTAGGCTGGTCGCTGGTTCCCCGGTTTTCAGCGAGGTGCCCACGCAGCCCCTGACGACCGCTTCCACAAAACCACAGACCGCCTCCAACTCCCACGTGGAGCTGGCTGGGCCTTCGGACGCTCTAGGTTTTCAGCCTACCGAAACTAACTCTTCAGAGGGAACCGAAGTAGCTGAGCAATCCACAGCTTCAGAGGGTGTTTTCAGACCTACCCAGTTAACCATTAAACCCTCTGCTAAGTCTAAGCCCCCCTTAAAAACAAACAGAAACAGCATTCTCCAGGACAGGCTTCCATGCCCAAGAAACAAATGCTTAAAATGGCCGAAGACCTAATCACCCTGATCAGGGGGGTCCCATCCCCCTCCTGATAAAAGGCCCAGACAGGATGCAGACTATGAATCTTCCGACCAGGTGTCCATTTCCTCAAATTCATCCTCAGACCTAGGACATTCTTTACCCCTTTATGAGGATTCTGATGCTGAGGAATCAGTTCCATCAGCCTCTCCGCCTGAGGACTTCTCCTTTGGGGAGACCTTACATACCATGAGGGAGCATTTCCATTGGGAAGGCCAGGATTACTCAGAATCCAAGAAAAGGCTCAGAGACTTCCTTTTATTGCCTCAACACAGACCCCTTGCTATTCTGCCAGTGTTAGATATTGTGGATGATGTGTACACTGAATCCAGCTTAAATCCTGACTCCTTACCCCCAGCTCCAGTTAAACCTGATAGATATTAGAGTCCCTGACTCTCACAAATTTCTGTACAAAAGCCCTGTTGCTGACCTTGAAACTACTCCTCAGGGACCCAAAGGGATTAAGGCCTCATCAGCAAAAAACCCAGTTCCCTCTGACAGATTCCAGAGCATTAGACAGATGGAGAAAGAAAGTATATACGTCTGCAACTTTAGCAATGAGAGCCTTAAATTGCCAGTTTCACATGCTAAAATATCAGCAGTTGTTGATGTCTCAGTTGAAACAAAAGATGCTTCCAGATTCAGATCCTCCTAATTTTAAAGAAATGCAGGATTTATTGCATGCAGCTGAACAAGTGGGAAAACATACTTTGCAATGTGGGTTTGATTCCTTAGAGGCCTCCTGTAGAGCAGCAGTTACAGGCTCTGTCATTAGAAGGCATGCTTGGTTAAAAGAACATATGTTACTAGATCATGTTAAGGCAAAATTATTGGATGCACCTTTGCAGCGGGGTGTGTTTGGAGTTGAGGCAGAGGAGGTATTAAAGAAGATGGAGGATAAGACAAAATCTATGCAAACGGTGAAAGATTTCTTACAGGTTCAGCCTCCTCGTTTTAGCAGAAATTGGCCAACAAAGAATTGGTCCTTTTCAGTCACAGACAGACCTCAAAGGGGCAGATATAGACGTCCAAGAGGTAGAGGTCAGGTACAAGGCCCTTACAGGCTTTAACAATGGGGTACACCAGGCCAGAAAGAAGGGGAAGACAGGCCACAACCTTATAAAAAGCAGCCTCAATGACTTCCCACTACAGCTGCCAAACAGCTCTCTCTTGGCAGCCCCCTTAGGAGGAAAACTGGCACTTTTCTATCACAATTGGTATTCCATCACTAAAGACAAATGGGTTCTCAATATTGTATCTCAAGGTTACAGGTTCCACTTTCACACTCTGCCAAGGTTAAAAGGAATGCCAAATCTGCCACCAAATCAATGGGCAGAGGCTCAAAAACAAATTACAGCACTCATGGACATGAGAGCTATTCAAAAGGTACCACCACAGGAGCAAGGACAAAGATTTTGCTAGACTCTGGTTCCCAGAAAGGACGAAGCCTGGAGACCCATTCTGGACCTTTCTTCTCTAAACACTTACCTGGATGTTCTGAAATTCAAAATGTTGACACTACAGCAGCTTCTTCCCATGCCGGGCAAGAAAGCTTGGCTCGAGACTTTGGACCTCAAGGAGGCATACCTGCATGTCCCCATCAGAAAAAACTGAAGAAGATACCTCAGATTTCTAGCTGGTTCAATGCACTATCAATTCTCTGCACTGCCGTTTGGCTTATCTACTGCGCCCAGGGTCTTCACAAAGTGCCTGGCACCAGTAATTGCATTTTGCAGGCAAAAAGGAATTCAAATTTATCCATACCTGGACGACTGCCTGATTCAAGCAGAGAGGACATTCTTCTAATCTAAAGCATCTGGCGTATGTAAAAAAGTTAAGTTGCCTTGGGTAGACAGTAAACGAAAAGAAATTAAAACTAGTCCCTCACAACAGATAATATTCCTGGGTGCCAGCTTGAACACAACGGCCCAGATGGCTTATGTCACGTCAGACAAGCAAGGACAACTGACTCAATACTTTCATTTGATGGCAACAAAGACCCAACTCCCTGCAAGAAAAATTCTGCAGGCCTTGGGCTACATGGCATCTTGCATACTACTACTTCCATATGCCAGACTGCATATGAGGAAACTACAATGGTACCTAAAGAGTGTATGGTCTCAGCACTGTCGAAGTTTGGAAACAAGTTATACCACTAATTCCTTGCCTTCAACAGGAGTTTTGATGGTGGGCTCAAGCTTGTCACCTCAACAAGGGACAGCCTTTTACTCAACCCACAGCCAGGCAAACACTGACAACAGATGCATCAGATTACGCCTGGGGAGCACACATGGCAGGAAAATGTATTCAGGGCGAGTGGCCCACAGAGCAAAGACATCTCCACATCAATCAAAAAGAGATGCTAGCTGTACAAAATGCAATTATAGCTTTCAAGGACCTGCTGCATCCAGGACAACTACTACTAAAGACAGACAACACCACAGTTATGTGGTACATAAACAAGCAAGGGGGCACACACTCCTACCCCCTCTGCAGACAAGCCATGACCTTGTAGAACACAGCTCTAGACTACCAAGTTCATCTGCAAGCACATTTCCTGCCAGGAGAGAAAAACACACTGGCAGACGACCTAAGCAGAAACATCATGGACCTTCACAAATGGGAATTGAATCCTCAAATATTCAGAACGATAACACAAAAATGATGGAGCCTGGACATGGATCTGTTTGCATCCCCAATGAACTGCCAGTTACAGAAATTCTGCACAAGGAGCTACCATCCACAAGCATGGAAAGTGGATGCCCTCTCATTCAGCTGAAAAAACCTGCCAGTATACGCTTTCCCTCCTTTACCTCTCCTTCCAAAGGTACTCATAAAAACCAGGCAAGAAGAGCCAAAGATGATCCTGATTGCACCAGACTGGCCACGCCAGCACTGGTACCCAATCTTAAAGAACTTAGCACAAGAACCACCCTGGATTTTGCCTCAAATCCCACAGTTGCTGACACAGCACAACAATCAGATACTTCACAGCCAGCTAAAGACCTTAAACCTAGCTGCATGGAAAATTCTTTAGTTAAGCAAGCAATGCCTCTCTCCAAAGCTGTTATGGATGTCATTCTGGAGGCCAGAAGGCCTAGCACCAGGTAAGCATACTCGGATAAATGGAAGAGATTCTGTGCCTGGAACCAAGCGCACAGCCTTGACCCTCTTGTCCCAAACATTCCTCTGATACTTCAATACTTAACTGAGATGCTGGACAAGGGCCTCTCCTTCTCATCCATCAAGATCCACGCCTCAGCCATTTCTGCTCATTACAACACGGATCCACCAATTTTATCTAATCCTTTGCTCAAACAGTACCTCAGAGGGGCTAAAAACATAAGACCACCCCGTAGAGCACCTACACTAACTTGGGGCCTCAACTTTGTTTTGGAAAAATTAACTTTACCACCTCTTCAGCCAGCTAACACAGCAGAATTAAAATACATCTCTTGGAAAACTGCTCTGCTACTGGCAATAACATCAGCACGAAGAGTTTCAGAATTACAGGCACTAATGGCAGTGGAACCTTTCCTCATTTTCCACCAGGACAGGGTGTCTTTAAGAACTAACCCTACGTTTATGCCAAAGGTGGTATCAAGTGTGGCTCTAAACCAAACTATTCACTTGCCAACTTTTTATCCAAAACCACAGAACAAAGGGGAGAGACTACTACATTCTTTGGACATTCACAGGCAGTTACGGTTCTACTTGGACAAAACCAAAGCTTTCAGAAAATCTGAGCAATTATTGGTAGCATATGCTGCAGGAGCACAGGGAAAAGCCATTTCAAAACAGACTATTTCAAAATGGATAGGACATTGTATACGTTTCTGCTATACTCACCATGGGAAACCGGTACCTAGCAGCATTAGATCTCACTCCACCAGGGCAACAGCCACTTCAACTGCCTACCTCAGAGGAGTACCTAAAAAGGATATTTTGGAAGCAGCAACATGGAGTTCTGTGCATACCTTCTCCAAGCATTACCAATTGTCTTTATACTCCAAATCCAGAGCTGGCTTTGCCACTGCTGTGCTGCAGGGCCGTATAGCCACCCCTAATGCCTTATAGATCCAGCCTCCCTACCTCAGCTTTGGTATTCCACCCAAGTGTAATGACTGCAGCAGTGTAACATGATGAACATAGTACAGTTTTGTACCTACCATAAATGTAGATGTTAGTGTAAACACTACTGTAGTCCAGGTTACCCTCCCTCCTTCCCCTCTTACTTTCTGGTACATACCTAGGTCATCTACCCTTTACTACCTATGGGGAGTATTTGCTGGTAACTGAAAATGGTTGTTTGCTTTTCTTTTGTATATTTTACTAGCAATTTGAATTGCCTACCTATTTGGGAGCACCTGACATCTGGGGCAAGAAAAACTGAAGAAAATGGTGTTGGCTGCATCTTGTATACCCCTGTTGCACTGACGTCCGGGAGGAGGTGACAGCAACCGACGTCGGACCAAGTCTTTGGAACTCAGGCTGACTGGGGAACCACCTGACGGCAGGATAACCCAAGTATAATGACTGCAGCAGTGTTTACACTCTAACATCTACATTTATGATAGGTACAAAACTGTACTTTCTCTATCTCCGTATTCCGAAATGGCTTCGGTAAGCCATCCAACTACTTATCTTCCGAAAAAACATAAGGATAAAGAACAGAGATGGACCACACAGGTCCAAAACTGCTGATGCCGCTTCCATTAAGCTAATCGCCAGTTCGCCGGTACTCCATTGAGGCACTTTCGTAGCCCCTGATGCCCACTTTGATGGATTCGCAGGCCTCTACTGAGACCCGTTCGGAGTCTGGTATGGCGCGAGACTGTTCAACTATGGAACCTGCGGATGTCTCTACCTTGGATGGGTCAGAAGCCACTATGCAGGCACCGGCTTCTATGGAAGTTCTTTGCACTAGCGATATTCGACACAAACAATCTTTTCACGTCTTCAGATGTTCTTAGTGTTTCACTGTTGTCATTACATTTGGGTTATCTACTTGCAGTAGCTCTCATTCGGCCTGATTAACAAAGTCTTGGGTCCTGCGTCTGTTGCTGTCCCTTCTTCCATGACATCAGGGGTATAAAACATGCAGCCGGCGCCATTGCATCAGTCTTTCTTGTCGTGCGGTGCCCGAAGCAGAAGTAGTTTGCAAGTGCCGGTCGGCAGACTCCTGAAATTTTCATTTTCGAGTTTCAGAACCGAAGTCTTCAACTAAAGTGAAGTACCCCGTTGGGGAAACTTTTTTCTTGCTCCTTACCAATGTCAGTAAAATTTAATTGCATTACTTGTGAAAAGTCAATACCTAACAAAGATTTTCATTCGTACTGTATTCCTTGCCTAGGCCCTGACCATGACTTACCTTACTGTCAGTGCTGTGTTTATTTAATCAGCGCGCTATCCGTCGTCTGTATATTTTCACCTCTAAATATTTTGGTTTAATTATCCAGAAATGTCGTCTGTTAGCCATCCGACTACCGGGATTTTGAAAAAACGCAAAGATAAAGACAGAGACAGGCTGCCGAGGTCCAAAGCTGCCGACGCTTCTAAGCCAGTCGCCAGTTCGCCAGTACTCAGTGAGGTGCTTTCACAGCCCCTGATACCTGCTACTTCTGACTCTCAGGCCTCTACTGAGACCCATTTGGAGTCCGATATGCCACGAGATACTTCAACTGTGGAACCTGCAGATGTCTCTACCTTGGATGGGTATGGAGCTGCTGTGCAAGCTGTGGCTTCTGAGTGTGTATTCAGGCCTACGGACTTGCATATTAAACCGATGCCGCCTCCTTCATTTAGGCCAAAATCTCAAACCATGCCTAAAAAAACGACACCCAGGCCGCATGCTCAGGCCTCTATGCCCAAAAACAAATATGGCTGAAGATCTTATAACTCTAATCGGGGAATGCCAACTTCCCCCTTCTAAGAGACCTAGGACTGAAGTTGTTTATGCTTCTTCTGAACAGGATTTTTATTTTTCCGATTCTTCTGATGATCTGGATTTGCCCTTATCTTCTTATGAGGATTCTGGTGCAGAGGACTTTATTCTCTATGCTTCCCCTCCAGAGGATTTTTCTTTTGGTGAGACCTTAACATGCTCTAAGGGAGCATTTTCACTGGGAAAGCAAGGATTTTTCTGATTCAAAAAAGAGGCTTAGGGATTTCTTACTCCTGCCTCAGCATAGGCCTTTAGCTATACCTCCTGTACTAGATATTGTTGATGATACCTTTTCAGAATCTAGTTTGGCCCCTGATTCTTTGCCTCCTGCTCCCTGAAAACCGGACAGATATTACAGGGTTCCTGATTCTCACAAATTTTTAAAAATCCTATTGCGGATCCAGAAACTATTTCACAGGGACCCAAGGGCATTAAGGCTTCTATTGCTAAAAATCCTACCCTCTGATAGAGACTCCAGGGCGCTGTGTATATGGGGTAAGAAAGTTTACACTTCTGCAACCTTGGCCATTAGGGCTTTAAACTGCCAGTTTCATATGTTAGTGTCAACAACATGTTGTTGGGATTGCTTAAACAGAAAATGATGTTAATTCCTGACTGCTGAAAATAAAGAATTACAGGATTTAATGCCTTCTGCTGAGCAGGTTGGAAAACGTGCTTTGCAATGTGAATTTGATTCATTAGAGGCCTCTTGCAGGGCTGCTGTTACTGGGTCTGTGCTCAGAAGGCATGCTTGGCTTAAGGATCAAGGTTTGCCTGATCATGTTAAAGCTAAATTGTTGGGTGCTCCCTTAAATCAGGATTGCCTGTTTGGCAACAAGGCTGAGGAAGTTCTTAAAAAGATGGACGATAAAGCTAAATCTGTGCAAACTGTTAAAGATTTCTTACAAGTTCAGCCTCCTAGATTTAGTAGGCACTGGCCCTCTCAAAATTAGTCCTTTCCAGCCCCTTCCAGGTCTTCTCAAGCCAAACCCAGACACAGCAGAAACCCCAGGTTTCAGTCCCAAGGGACACACAAGACTAGGCAGTGGGGGGTTTCTGCACCCAAACCTGGGAGTAGTAAGACTCCCCCTATGGAAAACTGTCTCATTGACTTGCTTTTAAAACTTCCAAGCACTTCGCAACTGAATGCTCCTTTAGGCGGAAAGATTGGTCTGCAGGCCAAAAACTGGAAACACATTACCCAGGACAAATGGGTTTTAAATATAGTGTCCGAAGGATACAGATTTCATTTCCACACGTTACCAACACCAAGCGGGTGGCCAGCTCTACCCCCAAATCAGTGGACAGAGGCCCAAAATCAAGTATTCTCTCTCTTTCTCAAACATGGGAGCTATTCATTCGGTACCAGAAGAGGAAAAGGGTCAAGGTTTCTATTCGAGACTTTTCCTGGCACCCAGAAAAGGCAGTACATGGCGTCCTATCCTGAACCTTTCTATTCTAAGCACCTTTCTGGTGATTCCATAATTTAAAATGCTGACTCTTCACCAGCTGCTTCTTATGCTAGGCAAGGATGCGTGGTTGGCAACACTAGACTTAAAAGAAGCATACCTGCACATCCCTATCCGGGAGTCTTGCAGAAGATACCTATGCTTCAAAGCAGGCTACATGCACTATCAGTTCTCTGCACTGCCCTTTGGCTTATCTACTGCGCCCAGGGTATTCACAAAGTGCTTAGCTCCAGTCCTTGTATATTGCAGGCAAAGAAATATTCAGATATACCCATACCTGGACGATTGTCTAATTCAGGCAGAAAGCAAGGACATTCTTTTGAGTCACCTGCCCTTTGTTCAAAGGGTACTGACTTGTCTGGGGTTCACAATAAACGAAAAGAAATCCCACCTGGTACACTGCCAACAAATTATATTCCTGGGAGCGAGCTTGAATACAACTTCCCAGATGGCTTTCCTCAAGCCAGAGAAACAGATTAATTTGACAACTTACTTCAAACAAGTGGCCACAAAAACCCAGCTATCTGCAAGGCAAATACTGCAAGCCTTGGGGTTCATGGCCTCCTGCATTCTTCTAATTCCATATGCAAGGATGCATATGAGGAAACTACAATGGTATCTCAAAAGCCTATGGTGTCAACATTCACAAGATCTAGAAGCAAGGATTCCTATCATACCTTGCCTACGCCTAGAGTTCCTTTGGTGGGCAGAGGCCTGCTACCAAAACAGGGGACTACCATTCACATTACCCCCTACTGCCCAAATCCTAACAGACACATCAGACTATGCATGGGGGGCTCACATGGCAGGGAAGTGCATTCAGGGAAAATGGAACCCAAGTCAAATTCACCTGCACATAAATCAAAAGGAAATGTTAGCTATACAGAATGCTCTGACAGCCTTCAAGGACCACATTCTTCCAGGACAATTAATGGTAAAGACGGACAACACCACTGTCATGTGGTACCTAAACAAGTGGGGGGTACACATTCTTACCCCCTCTGCAGACTAGCCATGGCATTGTGGAACACAGCCTTGAGCTACCAAGTGAATCTACAAGCTCAATTCCTGCCAGGAAAACTAAATACTGGCAGATGGTCTAAGCAGAAACCTCATGGACCCACATGAGTGGAAACTGGAACCAAGGATTTTCAGTATGTTGACAAGCAAATGGGGGAGCCCAGATATAGACCTGTTTGCCGCCCCCAAAACCATCAGCTGGACGCATTTTGCACAAGGATTCCCCACAAGCTGGCTTGGAAAGTGGATGCTCTATCCTTCAGCTGGAAAAAACCTGTCAGTTTATGCCTGTCCTCCTCTGCCTCTGCTTTCCAAGGTACTACTAAAGATCAAACATTACAAGCCAAGGACGATTTTGATTGCACCAGACTGGCCTCACCAGCACTGGTACCAACTCTTGTGCAGTGTGTCACGCCTGGCTCCATGGCACCTGCCTCAGATTCCTTCCCTGTTGTTTCAGCAGGATAACCAGATTCTGCACCCTCAGCTGCAAACCCTGAACCTAGCTGCCTGGCTAATTACCTAATCTCTCCTTCACCATGCCTCAGTAAATCCGTGATGGATATAATTTTAGAGGCAAGGAGGCCTAGTACTAGAAACTCTTATGCTGCAAAATGGAAAAGATTCTGTGCCTGGAACCAGTCTCAAAGAATGAAATCAACAGTGCCCAGTTTACCTCAGATTCTACAATACTTGACTGAGATGCTTCATAAGGGCTTGTCTTTTTCCTCCATCAAAATTCATGCCTCAGCCATTTCAGCTCATTATAGCACAGAGCCTCTCCTCTTCTCTCACCCATTGCTCAGTCAGTTCCTCAGAGGGGCCAAAAATTTAAGGTCACCCAGGAGAGCTCCAACTCCAGCCTGGGATCTTAACTTTGTCTTGGAGAAATTCACTCTTCCTCTTTGAGACAGCTGCTACTGCAGATTTAAAATTTCTTTCCTGGAAAACAGCTTTCCTTTTAGCAATCACTTCTGCAAGAAGGGTATCTGAATTACAATCCTTTATGGCAGTGGAACCTTTCATCATCTTTCATGCCGACAGGGTGTCCCTCAGAACCAATCCCTCCTTCATGCCCAAGGTGGTATCCAATGTGGCTCTTAATCAGTCCATTCATTTGCCTACCTTCTTTCCTAACCCACAGAACAAAGAGGAATGGATACTACACTCTTTAGATGTGCACAGACAGCTTAGATTCTACTTGGGCAGGACTAAAGCTCAAAGGAAATCTGAACAACTCCTGGTGGCATTTTCTGCAGGGAAAGAGGGGAAAGCTATTTCAAAACAAACTATTTCAAAATGCATAGGCCACTGCATTAATTTCTGCTATGAGCACTGTGGAAAACCTATCCCACAGGGCATCAGGCCCCATTCAACCAGGGCTGCATCTACCTCTACAGCCTTTCTCAGGGGCGTCCCTACTAGGGACATCCTAGAAGCGGCTACCTGGAGTTCTGTTCGTACTTTCACCAAGCATTATCATTTGCCAATTTTCTCTAAATCCAGAGCTAGTTTTGCCACTGCAGTCTTTCAGGGCCTTATAGCTGGTCCTAATTCTATTAAAATTCCTCCTCCCAACCTTAGCTTTGGGAATCTACCCAAATGTAATGACTGCAACAGTGAAACATGAAGAACATAGTACAGTTTTGTACACTTACCATAAATGTAGATGTTAAAGTGTTTTCACTGTTGCAGTCCTGTTTACCCTCCCTCCAGCCCCCTTTCTTCTTTTGGCTGTACCTCTGCTCTCACTTACTATGCTCTAAAAGCTTTTTGGTGTGTTTGCTTTTCTGTTGGAGGTATATCCTTGTATTTATAGATTTAATTGCTTCCCATTAGGGGGCACCTGAAATCTGTTCGAAGAAAAACTGATGTAATGGCGTCTGCTTGCATGTTTTATACCCCTGACATTATGGAAGAAGGGACAGCAACCGACACAGGACCCAAGACTTTGTTAATCAGGCTGACTGAGGGCTACTGCAAGCGAATAACCCAAATGTAATGACTGCAACAGTGAATACGCTGTAATATTTACATTTATGGTAAGTGTACACAACTGTACTTTCTTTCTAAAACTACCGAGTTTCTAAGGCCAAGAGTATGAGCTACGCCCAAAAAACTGACAACCCTAACTCAAGCGCCTGCTTCCTTGCTACAGTCATAGATGCTTAAAATGGCGGAAGGATCTTATGCTGATTAGGGGAAGCCAGCCTTTCCCTGCTAAAACAGAGACTTGTCCCCAGCAGGACAGGTGGCCAGGAGTTAGACTCTGAGGATGTTCATGTTTCACTGTTGCAGTCTTAACACTTGAGTTATCTGCCTGCAGGTAGCCCTCAGTAGGCCCAAATACCAGTGTCTTGGGATTTCTGCATCTGATGCTTTCACCTCTTCCATGACGTCAGGTCGTCAGGAGTATAAAACATGCAGCCAATGTCATTACATCAGTCTTTCTTAGAGAAGGAGCCTGAAGCAGAAGCAGTTCACAAGTGCCGGTTGGTCGCTACCTGACATTTTAGTTTTTCAAGTTTCAAAACTGAAGTCTTCTAAAGCTAAGTACCCCGTTGTGGTTCTTTTTTCTTGCTCTAACCGATGTCAGAAAAAGTTAACAATTGTCTTGTCTGTGGAAAGCAAATACCTCACGGAGATTTTCATTCTTACTGCGTCACCTGTTTAGGCTCAGACCACGACGTCCCTCACTGTCTGTTAACGCCCAAACCATTCGTTGTCTGGCTATTTTTGTAGCTAAATTCTTTCGCTCTCGCTCTCCAAAATGGCTTTGGTAAGCCATCCGACTACCGATCTTCTTAAAAAGCACAGAGACAGACCGCATAGGTCAAAAACTGCTGACGCTTCCGTTAAGTAGTCACCAGTCCGCTGGTACTCAGTAAGGCACCTTTGCAGCCCCTGATGCCTGCTTCTGCAGATTCACAGGCCTCTGCTGAGACCCATTCAGAGTCGGGTATGCCACGAGATCCTCCGACTATGGAACCTGCGGATGTCTCTATCTTGGATGGGTCTGGAGCCACTGTGCAGGCACTGGCTTCTGAGGGTGTATCCCAACTTACTGATATTCGTGTTAAACCGACATCTTCAATTTTAACTAAATATACTGAGTTTCTCAGGCCCAGAGTTCGCACTACACCTAGAAAACCAACATCCAAAGCGCAGGCTCAAGCTCCCATGCCACAAAAACAAATGCTTAGAATGGCTAAAAACCTTATTACTCTAATTAGGGGAAGCCAGCCTTCCCCTGCTAAAAGACAAATAATTGAATTTCCTTCTTATTGTACAGACCAGGAGTCCGATAACTCTGACCCTTCTGATTACCAGGACATACCCTTATCTACGTATGAGGATTCAGATGCAGAGGAATCTATTTCCTCTGCCTCCCCTCCAGAGGATTTTTCTTTTAGTGAAACCTTGCATACCTTAAGAGAGCATTTCTACTGGGAATGCCAGGACTATCTTCAGTCCAAAAAGAGACTCAGAATTTTTAGATTTGCCTCAGCACAGACCTCTAGCTATACCCCCTGCCCTGGATATTGTAGATGATTTCTTCATGGAATCCAGTCTTACTCCTGACACTTTACCACCAGCTCTTAGAAAACCTGACGGGTACTACAGAGTACCTGACTCTCGCAAATTTCTCTAAGAATCCTACTGCGGATTCAGAGATGCTTTCAAAAGGACCTAAAGGCATTAAGGCTACTATAGCCAAAAACCCTACCCCTTCAGACAGTGATTCTAGAACTTGACAGATGGGGTAAGAAGGTACATACCTCTGCAACTCTTGCCATCAGGGCTTTGAATTGCCAGTTTCACATGTTGAAGTACCAGCAACATGTTATGGAACTAATTAAAACAAAAAATGGTGTTACTTCCAGATTGTGCAGAAAATAAAGATTTACAAGAGTTAATGCATTCTGAAAAACAAGTTAGTAAACATACTTTGCAGTGTGGGTTTGATGCCTTAGAAGCATCTTGCAGGGCTGCTGTCACTGGGTCTGTACTGAGAAGGCATGCTTGGCTGAAGGAGCAAGTCTTGCCAGACCATGTCAAAGCAAAATTACTAGATGCTCCATTAAATCAGGATAGTTTGTTTGGCACAAAAGCAGGAGATATTCTTCGTGTTTCACTGTTGCAGTCATCACAGATTCTTGGGATTTCTGCGTCTGATGCGGTCGCTTCTTCCATGGTGTCAGGTCATCAGGGATATAAAACATGCAGCCGACGCCATTACATCGGTCTTTCTTGCCGTGTGGTGCCCGAAAAGCAAGTTCGCAAGTGCCGGTCAGCCACCTCCTGAAAGTTTTGAGTCTTCTAAAAGATAAGTACCCTGTTAGGGATCCTTTTTTCTTGCTCTAACAGATGTCAGAAAAAATTTTCTTGTCTGTGGAAAGCAAATACCTCATACAGATTTTCATTCTTACTGCGTCACCTGTTTAGGCCCAGACCACGACATCCCTCGCTGTCGGTTTTGTGCCTTGTTCAACGCTCGAACTATTAGTCATCGGGCAATTTTTGTAGCTAAATACTTTCCCTCTCGATCTCCATACTCCGAAGTGGCAATTGCCAGTTTTATATGTTGAAGTAGCAGAATATTATGGGGCTAATTAAACAGAAAATTATGTTGATTCCTGACTGTTCAGAACACAAAGATTTACAAAAGTTGATGCATTCTGCTGACCAAGTTGGTAAAACATACCTTGCAGTGTGGTTTTGATGCTTTAGAAGCATCTTGTAGGGCTGCTGTCACTGGGTCTGTTCTTAGAAGGCATGCTTGGCTTAAGGAACAATGCTTGCCAGATCATGTTAAAGCAAAATTACTGGATGCACCCTTAAACCAAGAACGCCGATTTGGCAATAAAGCAGAAGCAAGTTCTCAAAAGGATGGAGGAGAAATCTAAATCTATGCAAACTGTGAAAGATTTCTTACAAGTACAGCCACCTAGATTCTGTAGGCATTGGCCTTCAAAGAACTGGTCCTTTCCAGTCCTTCTCAGTCCAAACCCAGGGGCAGCAGACCCCCAAGACTGCAGTCTCTGCTTATGCATAGATCTAAGCAGTGGGGTTCTCCCACGTCCAAAACAGGGAGCAATAAGCCACCCCCTTATGGTAAACTTGCACAATCCTTAACTCCCCCAAGCCTTGCTCAAGTACTTGTACCTTTAGGGAGAAAACTCACCCTGCATGCAAAAAAATGGGAAAGCATTACCCAAAACAAATGGGTTTTAAACATTGTTTCCATAGGATACAGATTCCACTTCCACTCACTCCCAACTCTAAGCGGATGGCCAGACTTCCCCCCAAACCAGTGGGCAGAGGTCCAGAAGCAAGTACGTTCTCTTCTAAGCATCAAGGCTATTCATCCTGTCCCAGTAGAACAAAGGGGACAAGGTTTTTATTCCAGACTGTTTCTGGTTCCCAGAAAAGAAAACTCTTGGCGTCCTATCCTAGATCCGTCTATTCTCAACACCTTTCTGGTGGTTCCATAATTCAAAATGTTAACTCTCCAACAGCTGCTTCCTATGCTAGTCAAGTACTCCTGGCTAGCAACCCTAGACTTAAAAGAAGCCTATCTGCACATCCCCATAAGGGAATCTTTCAGGAAATACGTTTGCTTCAGAGCAGGCTCTATGCACTATCAGTTCTCTGCACTTCCCTTTGGCTCATCTACTGCGCCCAGGTTATTCACAACATGCCTAGCTCCAGCCATTGCATATAGCAGGCAGAAAAGCATTCAGATTTACCTATACTTGGACGATTGCCTGATTCAGGTGGAGAGTCGGGACTTCCTACTGCAGCACTTGGCATTTGTAAAGAGACTTTTAACTTCACTGGGGTACACCATCAACGAAAAGAAATCACAGTTGGTACCCAGCCAACAGATTGTATTCCTGGGAGCAAGCATGAACACAACTTCCCAGATGGCATTCCTCACTCCAGAGAAACACATTTATTTGACAAACTACTTCAATCTACTGTCCAACAATACCCAGCTGTCTGCAAGAAAAATACTGCAAACCCTGGGGTTCATGGCCTCTTGTATTCTATTAATTCCATATGCAAGACTGCATATGAAGGAAACTTCAATGGTACCTAAAAAGTCTTTGGTGGCAACATTCTCAGGACCTGGAAACAATGATCCATATAATTCCTTGCTTAAGGACAGAGTTCCTTTGGAGGGCCAGGGGCCTGCAACCACAACAAGGGACTCCTTTCACTCTACCCCCTGTCGCACAAACCCTAACAGACTCATCAGACTATGCATGGGGGGCTCACATGACAGGGTAGTGCATTCAGGGCAAGTGTAACCCAAAGCAAATGCACCTGAATATCAATCAAAAAGAAATGTTAGCTGTACAGAATGCTCTGACAGCCTTCAAAGGTCTTATTCTTCCAGGACAGCTATTGGTAAAGACAGACAACACCACAATTATGTGGTACATAAACAAGCAGGGGAGAACACATTCCTACCCACTCTGCAGATTAGCCATGGCTCTGTAGAACACAGCCTTGAGCAGCCAAGTGCACCTTCAAGCTCAATTCCTGTCAAGCAAACTAAATTCACTGACAGACTTGAGCGAAATCTCTTGGGCCCACACGAGTGGAAACTGGAACCCAAAATATTCAAGCTTTTGAGGCACAGGTGGGGGACACCAGAGGTAGACCTTTTTGCTTCCCCTCAGAATGATCAGTTGAGCAAATATTGCACCAGAACTCCCCACAGCCAAGCTTGGAAAGTGGATGCCCTGTCCTTCGCCTGGGAAAACCTTTCAATCTCTGCCCCCCCCCTCTGCCCCTCCTCTCTAAGGTTCTACTAAAGATCAAACAGGACAAGCCAAGAACTATTGTGATTGCACCAGACTGGCCATGCCAGCACTGGTACCCTCTTTTGCGCAGCCTGCCAGTGCAGCCACCATGGCACCTGCCCTCAGACTCCTTCCCTTGCTGTCTCAGCAGGTGGGCCAGATTCTGCACCGTCCGCTACAGACCCTGAACCTAGCAGCCTGGCTCATCCACTGAATTCTTCTCTAGCATCTCTCAGTAAGCAGGTGCTGGATGTCATTCTTGAGGCAAGGAGGCCTAGTACGAGAAAATCCTATTGGGAAAAGTGGAAAAGATATTGCTCCTGGAGTCAGTGTCCGGGAATGGACACAACTGTGCCCAACTTACCTCATATACTAGATTACGTAGCAGAAATGCTCCACAAAGGCCTATCCTTCTCCTCAATTAAGATCCATGCCGCTGCCATTTCAGCTCATTGTAATACTGAGCCACACCTTTTTTCTCATCCTCTGCTTAAACAGTTCCTGAGAAGCCAATAATTTGACACCCCCCACACAGGAGAGCACCCACTCCTGCCTGGGACCTTAACTTTTTGTATTGGAAAAGCTCACGCTTCCGCCCTTTGAACCTCCTGCCACAGCTTAGTTAAAATTCCTCTCATGGAAAACAACTTTACTTCTAGCCATTACTTCAGGAAGAAGTGTGTCTGAATTTGCTGGCCCTTATGGCCGTGGAACCCTTCGTTATCTTTCATGCGGACAGGGTCTCCCTCAGAACTAACCCATCATTTATACCCAAGGTGGTATCTAGTGTGGCTTTAAACCAATCCTTTCATTTGCCTACTTTTTTTCCCTAATCCTCAGAATAATGGGGAAAGGATCCTGCACTCCCTGGACGTGCACAGGTAGCTCAGGTTCTGTCAGGACAGGACTAAGCCTTTCAGAAAATCTGACCAGCTGCTAGTCAGCTTTGCCGTTGGGGCAGAAGGAAAGGCCATTTCAAAGCAAACCATTTCTAAATGGATAGCATAGTGTATCCATTTCTGCTACAAGCACCAGCAAATTCTGCACCTAGGAACCTCACAGCAAGGCCAGGAAAATGGATGCCTTATCCTTCCAGAGGGCAAACCTATCAATCAATGCATTTCCCCCTCTACCTCTTCAAGAATTTTACTCAAAATAAGGGAGTAAAGACCAAGGGTAATCCTGATTGCCTCAGACTGGCCATGCCAACACTGGTACCCACCTCTGCACAGTCTCACCGTTGCTTCCATGGCACCTCCCCCAGATCCTAACTCTATTGACTCAGCAGGAGGGACAGTTCTTGCATCCGCAATTGCAGGCCCTTAACCTTGCAGCCTGGCTTATTCCTTGACTTCTCCAGTAGCCAGCCAAAGCAAGCAGGTACTGGATGTCGTATGCTGACAAGTGGAAAAGATATTGTTCCTGGATCCAGACTAAAGGAGCAGACCCAGCACAAGCCCTCCTTACCTCTCATCCTGGATTACCTAGCAGACCTACTCCACAAGGGCGTATCCTTCTCTTCCATTAAGTCCATGCCTCTGCCATCTCTGCTTATTACAGCACTGAGCCACCTCTCTTCTCACACCCTCTCATCAAGCAGTTCTTGTGAGGGTCTAACAACGTAAGGCCACCAAGAAGAGTCCCCTACCCCTGCTTGGGACCTTAACTTTGTGTTGGAAAAGCTCATGCTACCCCTATTGACCCTGCAGCATCAGCAGACTTAAAATTCCTCTCTTGGAAAACAGCTTTGCTTTTGGGTATCACTTCAGCTAGAAGAGTGTCTGAGCTGCAAGCACTTATTGCTGTGGGAACCCTTCATCATTTTTCATGCTGACAGGGTCTCCCTCAGGACTAACCCTGACCATGTTAAAGCAAAATTGTTGGGATTCTCCTTTACAACAGGATAGTCTATTTGGTAATAAGGCTGAAGAAGTTTTAAAAAAGATGGAAGATAAAGCTAAATCTATGCAAACTGTGAAAGATTTCTTACAAGTGCAGCCACCCAGATTTAGCAGGCACTGGCCTACTAAGAACTTGTCCTTTCCATTTCCCACGAGAGCCACTCAAGTCAAACCCAGACATTCCAAAGGCTCCAGGTTTCACAAGGGACGTTTACAACAAAACAGTGGGGTACATCCACCTCCAAAATTGGAAGCAACAAGGCACCTCCCTATGGTAAACAGTCTCAATGACTTTCCACTACAATCACCAAGCACTTGCCTTTTGGCCGTCCCTTTGGGGGGAAAACTGGCACTTCAAGCACGAAACTGGCAACTGATTACCCAGGACAAATGGATTTTAAATATAGTATCCCAGGGATACAGATTTCATTTCCACGCATTGCCAATCCCAAACAGATGGCCACATGTGCCTCCAAATCAGTGGGCAGAAGCCCAGAAAAAGTTATGTCCCTCATGAATATGGGGGCTATTCAACCAGTACCAGAAGAGGAAAAGGGACTAGGTTTCTATTCAAGACTTTTCCTGGTACCCAGAAAAGACAAATAATGGCGTCCAATTTTGGACTTATCCATTCTAAACACATTTCTGGACATTCCAAAATTCAAGATGCTGACTCTTCAACAGTTACTACCTATGTTAGGCAAAGATGCCTGGTTGGTAACTCTAGACTTAAGAGGCTTACCTGCATATCCCAATCAGGGAATCTTGCAGAAGATACCTCTGCTTCAAAGCAGCCTACTTGCATTACCAATTCTCTGCACTGCCCTTTGGCTTATCTACTGTGCCCAGGGTCTTCACAAAGTGCCTGGCACCAGTAATTGCTTTTTGCAAGCAAAGAAATATTCAGATTTGTCCATACCTGGGCGATTGCCTAATTCAGGCAGAAAACAAGGACACTCTCTAAAGCATCTGGCATTTGTAAAAAGGGTTCTAACTTGCCTAGGGTACACCATAAACTAAAAGAATTACATTCCTGGGTGCAAGCTTGAATACAACTGCCCAGATGACTTGCCTTACGCCAGAAAAGCAAATTCAGTTGATGACTTGCTTCAAACAAGTGGCCACAAAAACCCAGCTATCTGCAGGCCTTGGGATTCATGGCCTCCTGCATTCTTCTAATTCCATATGCAAGACTGCATATGAGGAAACTTCAGTGGTACCTAAAACGTTTATGGGAGTCAACATTGTCACAGCCTGGAAACAATGATTCCCATCATACCTTGCCTGCAACTAGAGTTCCTATGGTGGGCAGAGGCCTGCCACCAAAACAAGGGACTGCCATTCACTCCACTCCCTGCCGCCCAAACCCTAACTACAGAAGCTTCAGACTAAGCTTGGGGGGGGGGGGGGGGGGCGCGCGCGCATCTGTCAGGGAAATGCATTCAGGGCAAATGGAGCCCAAATCAAATGCACCTTCATATCAATCAGAAAGAGATGCTAGCTGTATAAAATGCTCTGACAGCCTTCAAGGACTACCTTCATCCAGGACAAGTGCTGATAGACAACACCACAGTTGTGGTACATAAACAAGCACGGGGGTAAACATTCCTACCCCGTTTGCAGACTAGCCATGGCATTGTGGAACATGGCATTGACTTATCAAATATATCTACAAGCTCATTTTCTGGCAGACGAACTAAGCAGAAATCTTATGGACCCACACAAATGGAAACTGGAACCACAAGTTTTCAGCATGTTGACACGCAAATGGTGGAGCCCAGACATAGTTCTGGGGTGAGGCAAAAAGATCTATCAGTTGGACAAAGTCTGCACAAGAATTAATCACCAAAAAGCTTGGAAAGTGGATGCTCTATCATTCAGCTGGAAAAACCTATCAGTCTATGCTTTTCCCCCTCTGCCTCTGCTCTCCAAAGTCCTCGTAAAAGTCAGATAGGACAAACCAAAAATGATTGTTTGCTCCAGACTGGCCTCGCCAACACTGGTACCCACTCCTGCGCAGTGTTACACTTTCCTCCGTGGCACCTGCCTCAGACACCTTACCTACTGTCTCAACAGAACTAACAAATTCCGCACACTCAGCTACAAACATTGAATCTTGCAGCGTGGCTAATCAACTGATTTCACCCTTGCCATTTCTCAGCAAACCTGTGATGGATGTCGTTTTGGAGGCTAGAAGGCCAAGTACTAGAAAATCTTATGCTGACAAATGGAAACGATTCTGTGCCTAGAACCAAGCACAAGGAATAAGCACAGCAATGCCCAATATTCCTCAGATTCTGCAATACGTAACTGAGATGCTTCACAAGGGCCTATCCTTTTCTTCCATAAAAATCCATGTGTCTGCCATTTCAGCTCATTACAGCACAGAGCCTCCTCTCTTCTCTCATCCTCTGCTAAAGCAGCATCTCAGAGGGGCCAAAAATTTAAGACTTCCCAGGAGAGCACCAACTCCTGCATGGGACCTCAATTTTGTTTTGGAAAAACTCACTCTACTTCCTTTTGAGCCAGCTGCTACTGCAGACCTAAAGTTTCTCTCTTGGAAAACAGCTTTTCTTTTAGCAGTCACTTCAGCTAGAAGAATTTCGGAATTACAGGCCCTTATGGCAGTGGAGCCTTTCATTATTTTTTATCTGGACAGGGTGTCTCTCAGGACCAATCCACCCTTCATGCCTAAGGTGGTATCCAGTGTGGCTCTTACTCAGACCATTCATTTGCCAACTTTCTTTCCCAGTCCACAGAACAAGGGTGAGCAGATTCTGCATTCATTGGATGTACACAGACAACTAAGATTCTACTTAAACAGGACAAAATCTTTAAGAAAATCTGAACAACTATTGGTGGCATTTGCTGCAGGGGCAGAGGGAAAGGCTATTTCAAAGCAGACTATTTCCAAATAGATAAGCCATTATATTCATTTCTGCTATATGCACCATGGTAAACCTGTCCCCAAGGGGATCAGATCTCATTCCACCAGGGCTGCATCTACTTCTGCAGCTTTTCTCAGAGGAGTTCCTACCAGAGACATTCTAGAAGCTGCTACCTGGAGCTCAGTTCATATGTTCACCAAACATTACCTTTTACCACTCTTCTCGAAGTCCAGAGCTGGCTTTGCCAGTGCTGTCCTGCAGGGCCTTATAGCTGCTCCTAATGCTGTATAAATCCATCCTCCCAAGAACATAGTACAGTTGTGTACACTTACCATAAATGTAGTTGTATGAGTGTATTCACTGTTGCAGTCCTGGTTACCCTCCCTCCAGCCCCCTGTTTTTCTCTAACTATACTTCTCCTTTCTGTTACTATGCTTAAAAGCCTTTTTGGTGCATTTCCCCCTTGTCTTTCTCTCTTCCTCACTCCTTACAGGGCTATTAGTATTTACTTTTTACTGGTGGTGTTTTTCCACCATAACTTAGCTCCCTATTTGGGGGCTCCTGACATTTGGGGCAAGAAAAACTGATGTAATGGCGTCTGCTGTCTGTTTTTTACCACTGACGACCTGACGTCAGTACTGAAGCGACAGCAATCGCCACAGAAATACTAAACCTCTGGTATTTGGGCCGACTGAGGGCTACCCCTGGCACAATGACCCTAGTGTGGTGACTGCAATAGGGAATACAGACCTCTACATTTATGGCAAGTGTACACAACTGCACTTTTTTTTATACTCTCTTATTCAGATTAGCCCCTAACTCTCCAGTTTCATTTTCAAAGGATGCATCAGAATTGCAGAGGTGAGAGAGCCTATTTACCTGGCCGTTGATTGTCAAAGGTATGCCTTGGGTGCATGCTATCATAAGCAAAAATACTGATCTTCATGTTTCACTGTTGCAGTCATTACATTTGGGTTATCCCTGCCAAGGTAGCCCTCGGCTGGCCCAAATACCAGAGACGTAGTATTTCTGTTGGTTGCTGTCACTTGAGGACTGACGCCAGGTCATCAGTAGTATAAAGTAAGGCGGCCGACGCCTATACATCATTCTTTCTTGCCGTGGAGCCCAAAGCAGAAGCAGTTCGCACGAGTGCAGGTTGGCCGCTACCTGAGTTTTCGTCTACCGAATTGAAGTTTAAGTCTTCTAAAGCTAAGTACCCCGTTGGGGATCCTTTTTTCTTGCACTAACCGATGTCAGAAAAAGTTAATTGTCTCACCTGTGGAAAGCAAATACCACACCGAGACTTCCACTCTTACTGCCTCACTTGTTTAGGCCCAGACCACATTGTCCCCCGTTGTCTCTTCTGTTCTTTGTTCAACGCCAGAACTTGCCGTCGTCAGGCCCTTACTGCAGCCAGTTACTTTTGCTTACAGTCCTCTAATTCCGATATGGCTTCGGTAAGCCATCCGTCACAAGATCTTCCTAAAAACTTAAAGATAACTATAGAGTCAGACCGCACAGGTCCAAACCTACTGACGATGCTTCTGTTAAGCTAGTCAATTCTCCGGTAGGCTTTCACAGCCCCTGATGCCCACTGATGTTGATTTGTAGGCTGCTACCGAGACCCTTTTGGAGTCCGGTATGGCGCAAATCTGTTCTTCAACTAATGATCCTGCGGTCGTCTCTACCTTGGATGGGTCCAGAGCCGCTGAGCAGGCCCCGGCTTCTGAGGAGGTCCTTCGCACCACCAAATCTCGACACAAACCGAGGTCTTCTTTCGCGAGTACCGTTCTTTCAAAAACGACCAAATTTCGTAGGCCCAGGGTGCAAACCACACCCAAGAAACCAAACCACTGAGACGCCTGCTACCATGCCTCAGTCTCAAATGCTTAAAATGGCAGAAGACCTTATCATGCTGATAAGGGGAAGCTATGCTACCCCCTCCAAAGAGATCTGTTCTGTGTAATTTTGTCTGAACAAGAGTCAGATGAATCTGATACATCTGAATATGAAGACATGCAACCCCTCTCCACTTATGAGGATTCTGATGCAGAGAATTCCATTCCTTCAGTTTCTCCCCAAGAGGATTTTTCCTTTGGGGAAACCCTGCATACTTTAAGGGAGCATTTCCAATCAGGGAGTCAGGACTACCCTCAGTCTAAAAAGAGACTCTGGCAATTTCTAGATCTTTCACAACATAGACCCTTGGCCACCCCCCACCCCCCCAGTCCTGGATGTTGTGGAGGATGTTTTCTTCGAATCCAGCTTGACTCCTGACACCCTTCCTCCAGCTCCCAGAAAAACAGACAAGTACTACAGAGTCCCTGACTCGCACAAATATCTTTTTAAAAACCCTACAGCTGACCCTGAGGTCATTTAAGGGATTAAAGCAACCTCTGCCAAGAATCCCACCCCCTGAGACAGGGATTCCCGAGCATTGGATAGATGGGGTAAAAAAGTATACACCTCAGCTACTGTTGCTATGTGAGCACTAAATTGTCAGTTCCATATGCTGAAATTTCATCAGCATACCCTGGAACTCCTTAAACAAAAATGTCTTCCTTTCCTGCTAGGGCAGAATCTAAAGATTTACAAGAGCTAATGCGTTTGACACCCTAGAAGCTTCTTGCAGGGTAGCAGTGACTGGATCCGTCATTAGAAGGCATGCATGGCTTAAGAAACCGCCCCTGCCAGACCATGTTAAATCTAAATTGTTGGATGCCCCCTTGCACAAAGATAACTTATTTGGCACTAAGGCAGAAGGGGTCTTAAAAACGATGGAAGAAAAAGAAAAATCTATGCAAACAGTTAAGGATTTCTTGCAGGTCCAGCCCCCTAGGTTCATCAGGCGTAGAACACTGGTCTTTTTCTTGCTCCCAGTAAACCAGCCCAGCCTAGGCCCTGTGGAAACAGACACCCCCAGACAGCAGACACAGGGAATGCAAAGATCTAAGCAGTGGACTACCTCCACTTCAAAACCAGGGAGTTCTAAGCCACCCTTTTATGGTAAGAACTCACAATGACTCGCCTCCTCCACCCTGTCCATCTGCCCATCTTCACTTACCCCTAGGAGGAAAACTCTCTTTTCACTCAAGCACCTGGGCCACCATTACCAAGGACCACTGGGTTCTGAACATTGTGTCTCAGGAGTACATATTTTTCTTCCACACCCTTCCAACCCCAAAAGGGTTCTCAGATCTACCACCAAATCAGTGGGCAATGGCTCAAAAACAAAACCTTTCCCTGCTGTCTGAGGGCAGTAGAGCACATTCCTGCAGAACAGGTAGGCAAAGTTTTCTACTCCAGACTATTTCTGGTACCCAGAAAAGAGGGCACCTGGCCACCCCATCCTCAATCTATCCATTCTAAACACCTTCCTGGTGATCCCAAAATTCAGAATGGTCATCCTCCAGCAGCTGCTACCCATGCTCTCCAAGAATGCTTGGCTAGCCACCCTAGATCTAAAAGAGGCCTACATCCACATTTCTATCAGGGACTCATGCAGGAAATATCTCCGCTTCAGGGCAGGATCTCAACATTTTCAGTTCTCTGCGCTTCCCTTTGGCTTATCTACTGTTCCCAGACTTTTCACAAAATGTCTGGATCCGGCCATTGCCTTTTGCAGACATAGATATTCAGATTTACCCATACAAGGAGAACATTTGAGAAGGCCAATCCACTTAGATGTCCTTCATGGATGCATCTGCAGTCATAACAACTGGGTTGTCCTGTCGTCAGGCAGCCCTTCAGTCGGCCGGATTCCAAAGTCCGGGTCCGCTTCGCTGATGTCGCACTTCACACGTCATCTCTGTTGGTAAAGGCATCAGCCGACGCCATTTTCCTCAGTCTTTCTTGCCGCGTGGCGCCCGAAGCAGAAGCTGATGTCCTTCATGGATGCATCTGCAGTCATAACAACTGGGTTGTCCTGTCGTCAGGCAGCCCTTCAGTCGGCCGGATTCCAAAGTCCGGGTCCGCTTCGCTGATGTCGCACTTCACCCGACATCATCTCTGTTGGTCTGGTATAAAGGCATCAGCCGATGCCATTTTCCTCCGTCTTTCTTGCCGTGGCGCCAAGCAGAAGCTGTTCGCAAGTGCCGGTCGGTCGGATCCAGAGATTACTTCTACCGAATACTACCAAGACTTCTAAAGCTAAGTACCCGCTGGGGACTCTTTCTTGCCTCAGCCGATGTCAGAAAAAGTTAATAATTGTTTAACCTGTGGGAAACAAATACCTCATAAAGATTTCCACTCTTATTGTCTGCCTTGTTTAGGCCCAGCCCACGACGTAGCAGCCTGTTCGCCTGTGCTTTTTCAACCGAGGGCGCCGGTCGGAGTTTGCTGAACAGTTTTTCGGTTCTGATTTTCATTATGCCGCCGGATCCTCCGACTACCCAATCTGCCAAAACGCAAAGGTAAAGACCGACACTCGCGGTCCGCGGTTTCGCTGAAACCATGGTTAAGCAAATCATGAGTGTCTCGGTTTCGCCGAAACCGAGAAAACTGATCAAAGTACAGCTGAATCTATCTCTACAACTGAGGCCCCTGCTACCACTCTTGAATCGGCCTCAGAATTTATACCCACTACGGTGGTTGCCACTGACTTATCAGACACCATTCCCTTGGATGTCTCTACCCCAGCACGTGGTGCTGCTAGGCCTCCAGCAGCCATGTCCATTAAGGCCTTCGCCAGGGCTAAAGCAGCCAAGACTACTAAAACAGTGCCTGTTAAACCCCCTTCAACCAGGCCCTCCTCTAGTTCTCAAATGCTTACTCTGGCAGAAGATTTAATTTCATTAATTAGAGGATCTCAATCTCACCCAGACAGGGCCTCTCAGCCCCCAGAGAAGAGACGTAGGGCAGAGCCCCCTGAGCCAGTGTCATCTGATGATTCAGCCGATGAATCAGACATAACTGACCAGCCAGAGGCTCCTTTCTCTAATTTTGAAGACTCTGATGCTGAAGAATCCATTCCAGCTGCTTCCCCACTAGAAGAATTTTCCTTTGGGGAAACTTTACATGCCATGCGAGAGCAGTTCCAATGGCAGCAACAGGATTTTTCAGACTCCAGAAAAAGACTTAGGACTTTTCTGCACCTTCCGCAACACAGGCCCTTAGCTATACCTCCTGTTCTCTCTGTGGTGGATGATGCTTTCAATGATGTCTGCTCCGCTCCAGATTCTTTACCTCCAGCCCCTGCCAAACCAGACAGATTTTACAGGGTGCCAGACACTCATCACCACCTTTACAAGGCCCCCTTGCAGACCCCGAAACTATATCCCAGGGTCCCAAGGCAGTAGCCGCGACCATAGCTAAAAACCCTATTCCTTCTGAAAGGGAAGCAAGGTCATTAGACAGATGGGGCAAAAAGGTCTACACTTCAGCTACTCTCTCAGCTAGAGCTTTAAACTGTCAGTTTCACATGATACAATACCAAGAGTTTATGCTTGATCAGTTAACTAAAAAGCTAACCACTGATGAATCTCTTGATAAGAAATATGTATACAACAGGTTAGTAACCATTCCTTAAAATGTGGCTATGATGCACTGGAGGCTTCATTTAGATCAGCCATGACTGGCACAGTGATAAGAAGGCATGCATGGCTAAAGGAGCAAACTTTACCGGATCATGTTAAAGCAAAGTTACTAGATGCTCCTATGGATAAGACAAGTTTGTTTGGTACACCTGCCCAGCAGGTTATGAAGAAAATGGAAGAAAAGGCAAAATCCGTTCAAACGGTTAAAGATTTCTTGCAGGTTCAACCCCCAAGGTTTAGCAGGAACTGGCCTGCCAAAATTGGTCCTTTCCTGACTCCACAAGATCTCAAAGGGGCAGAAACAGACGCTCCAGAGGCAGAAACCAATCCAGAGGAGGTGCCTACAGAGGCGGTGGCAAGGTAACAACAGAGGCACAGACACAACCACTGCCACTACATCAACACAACCACAGTGACTTAATCCTAAATCCGCCTACCAGGGAACAAATAGCAGCTCCTCTAGGCGGAAAGTTAACCTTATTTTCAAAAACTGGCACTATATAACAAAAGACAAGTGGATTTTACAAACCATAGATCAAGGATACGGTTCCACTTCCACACTTTACCAATCAAAAGAGGAATGCCAAATCTACCTCCAAATCAAAAACAGAGGCTCTACAACAGATAATGCAGTTAGCAAACATGAGAGCTGTGGAAAAGTGCCAACTGCAGAGCAAGGAAAGGGTTCTACTCAAGACTATTCCTAGTTCCAAGAAAGGAAAAAGTTGGAGACCAATTCTCGACCTGTCCACCTTAAATACATACATCATTGTCCCAAAATTCAAAATGCTGACCCTACAGCAACTTCTTCCCATGCTGGGCAAGGAGTGTTGGCTGGTAACTCTAGATCTCAAGGAGGCATACCTGCACGCCCCCATTCGACCAATCTGCAGAAGATACCTCAGATTTCTTGCAGGATCAGAGCACTATCAATTCTCAGCATTGCCCTTTGGCTTATCTACTGCGCCCAGAGTATTCACAAAATGCCTGGCATCAGTAATTGCCCATTGCAGACTACAGGAAATACAAATTTACCCATACCTGGACGACTGCCTGCTACAAGGGGACAACAAAAGCAAGCTGACAACAGATTTACAAAGGGTCATTTACTTGCTACAAGCACTGGGATACACAGTCAATCTACAAAAGTCAAGGCTGATACCATCCCAAACAAGGACATTCTGAATTGGGCACAGTAAAACAAATGGCATTCCTAACTGCAGAAAACAAAAGAACTCCTCTTTACTTCTTGGCACTAACAAAGCTGAACAAGTTAACAGCAAGAAAAGTACTGCAGGCCTTGGGCTTCATGGCATCATGCATAATCCTGGTCCCACTTGCCAGACTACATATGAGAAAACTACAGTGTTACCTAAAGAATTTATGGTCCCAACACAGTCACAGCCTAGAAACAGAAATCCCACTAATTCCATGCTTAAAACAGGAGTTCCTATGGTGGGCTCAGGCATGCCAGACAAACCCAGGCCTACCCTTTCGCAGATGTCAAGCAAGCCAGACCATCACAACAGACGCTTCAGACCTAGGATGGGGGCCCACATGCTGGACAAATGCGCAAGGATTGTGGACACAGGATCAACTGCACCTGCACATCAACCTAAAAGAAATGCTGGCAGTAAAACTGGCAATCCAAAGGTTCAGACCATTTCTCAAAGAGGGCCAGTTGATGATAAGGACAGACAACACCACAGTCATGTGGTACATCAACAAGCAGGAGGCACTCATTCATACCCCCTATGCAGAATGACTTTGGAGCTGTGGAACCTGGCACTCCGCTACAACATCCAGTTACAGGCAATTTTTGTACCGAAAAGAAAATATTCTAGCAGACATATTAAGCAGAACCACATCGGATGCCCACGAATGGAAACTGCACCCGGACATTTTCAAGACCATCTCAAAGAAATGGGGAATGCCTCAGATAGATCTATTTGCATCACCTCTCAATCACCAGCTCAAAAAATTCTGCACAAGGACATTACACCCACTGGCATGGAAAGTGGATTCGCTCTCCTTCAGCTGGAAAGGCCTGACAGCATATGCATTCCCACCTCTTCCCTTGATACACAAAGTATTACTAAAAATCAAGGAAGAACGCCCAAGGATAATCCTGATAGCTCCAAACTGGCCAAGACAACACTGGTACCCACTGCTGAGGAGCATGTCTCAGAACAATATGTGGCCAATACCCCTGATGCCTTTGACGCTAACTCAGAACAGCTACAGCATCATACATCCAAACCTAAAAACGTTGCAACTGACTGCATGGAACATCACATAGCAACAGCTAACCCAGAACTTTCCCAAAGAGTTAAAGACATTATTCTTGAAGCACGCAGACCTTCAACAAGAAGGAACTATGCTGGAAAATGGAAAAGGTTTGTCATTTGGAGTACTGAAAGAGGAAAAGATGTGTCAAACATAGATATGCCTAACATTCTAGAGTATCTGGCAACTTCTTCATTCAGGCTTGTCCTACTCCTCCATCAAGATACATGCATCAGCTATTTCAGCAGAATACAGCTTTGATCCACCTGTTTTTTCGCACCCTTTGCTCAGCCAGTTCCTTAGAGGAATCAAGAATGTAAAACCTCCAAGGAAACCACCTTTGCCAGCTTGGGACTTAAACTTTGTGCTAGAAAAGTTGACACTATCACCCTTTGAACCAGTAGCAACAGCAGACCTACAACACCTGTCATGGAAAACTGCTTTCCTACTGGCAATTACTTCAGCAAGGAGGGCTTCAGAGCTACAGGCCTTAATGGCAGTGCAACCCTTCCTAATCTTCCACCAAGATAGAGTGTCCATGAGGACTAATCCTACATTTATGCCTAAGGTGGTATCCAGAGTGTCTTTAAACCAGGCAATCCACCTACCTACCTTCTTTCCCAACCCACAAAACAGAGGGGAAAGAATACTGCATACCTTGGATGTACATAGACAGCTACGCTACTACTTGGACAGAACAAAAAATAGCAGAAAGACTGACCAACTTTTTGTAGCCTATGCAACAGGAAGGAAGGAAAAGCTATTTCCAAACAGACAATCTCCAAATGGATAGGAAATTGCATACGATTCTGTTACTCCTTCCATGGAAAACCAATTCCACAGAACATAAGACCTCATTCTACAAGGGCAACAGCCACTACCACAGCCTTCTTACGAGGAGTGGCAACCAAAGACATTATTGAGGCGGCTACTTGGACCTCCGTGCATACATTTGCCAAGCATTATAACTTACCTCTATATTCCAGATCCCGAGCAGGGTTTGCCACTGCTGTACTGCAAGGGATCCTAAACACACCATAATCTAGTTTTATCCTCCTCCCTAGTTGGCTATGGTATTCTAGTTGTTATGACTGCAGATGCATCCATGAAGGACATAGTACAGTTTTGTACCTACCATAAATGTAGATGTCCGAACTGGATAGCATCTGCAGTCAGGATTACCTCCCTCCTTCCCTCTGTGGTACTCCTAGGGTATTTTACCCTCCTAATAGCTAGCTGGTGGGGAGTCTTTTATGGTGTATTTGTTTGTATATATGTACATACATGCTTATTTTTGTGTTTACCTCTATCTTTTGGAAACATTGGCATCTATCCAAATTTTAGCCTCCAAGAGGGCTACTGGCATCTGGGGCAAGAAACACTGAGGAAAATGGCGTCGGCTGATGCCTTTATAACCCTAGACCAACAGAGATGACGCCGGGTGAAGTGCGACATCAGTCAAGCCGGACCCGGACTTTGGAATCCGGCCGACTGAAGGGCTGCCTGACGACAGGACAACCCAGTTGTTATGACTGCAGATGCTATCCAGTTCGGACATCTACATTTATGGTAGGTACAAAACTGTACTTTTCTGCTCCTCCTTTCTCTCTTTCCACTTAAACAAACAAAAAAAAAAAGTAAATGATTTCTAAGCTCGTTTCCTGCCTTTCCTGTGGGTAGTGTAGTCTGGATACAGATTTGCTGTGTCCAGGACTGTTTGTGGGCTTCTGAGCCCCTAAGACTTTCTGTGTTGGAGGGAAGCCTTCTAGCTTATTTTTGTTTCTTAGAACTAGCCAGATGTTCTTTGTGTTTCACTGTTGCAGTCATTGCATTTGGGTAATCTGCTGGCAGGTTGCCCTCAGTCGGCCTGAATTCCATAGTCTTGAGTCCTGTGTCGGTTGCTGTCCTCTCTTCCATGACGTCATGTCCGTCAGAGGTATAAAACATGCAGCCGACGACATTTTCTTTAGTCTTTCTTGCCGCGTGGTGCCCGAAGCAGAAGCATTTCGCAAGTGCCAGTCCGACTACTGAAATATTAGAGTTTGAGTTTCAGAACCAAAGTCTTCACTAAAGCTAAGTACCCCGTTGGGGAAACTTTTTTCTTGCCTTTTACCAAAACAAATGCATCTACATATCAACCAGAAAGAGATGCTAGCTGTTCAAAATGCCCTAACAGCCTTCAAGGACTTACTTCATCCAGGACAACTACTGATAGACGGACAACACCACAGTCATGTGGTATATAAACAAGCAAGGGGGCACACACTCATACCCCCTTTGCAGATTATCCATGGCACTGTGGGACACCGCTTTGACCTACCAAATACAACTTCAAGCTCAATTCCTGCCAGGAAAACAAAACACTCTGGCAGATGATTTAAGCAGGAACCTTATGCATCATCACGAGTGGAAACTAAATCCACAAGTCTTCAGCGTGATAACAGAGAAATGGGGGAACCCAGACATAGAGCTACTTGCCTCTCCTCAAAATTATCAATTGAAAAGATTCTGCACAAGGACTTATCACAGACAAGCATGGAAAGTGGACGCCCTATCCTTCAGTTGGAAAAACCTATCAGTTTACGCCTTTCCTCCTCTGCCTCTTCTACCCAAGGTCCTCCTAAAAATCAGGCAAGAGAAGCCAAAGATGATATTAATTGCCCCGGATTGGCCCCGCCAGTACTGGTACCCAGTCCTAAGGAACTTGTCTCAATACCCAGCTTAGACCGCAACTACTGTCCCAGCAAAACAATCAGATCTTGCACAATCAACTACAGACCCTGAACCTGGCAGCATGGCTAATCATGTAATCATACAAACAACACCTCTCAGTAAAGCTGTGATGGATGTAATTTTAGAAGCCAGAAGGCCTAGTACTAGAAAGTCTTATGCTGACAAATGGAAAAGATTCTGTGCTTGGAAACAAGCACAAGGAACTGATACTGCAGAACCACATATTCCTCAGATATTACAATACTTAACTGAGATGCTTGACAAAGACCTATCTTTCTCATCAATCAAGATCCATGCCTCTGCCATTTCGGCTCATTACAATACAGAGCCACCAATCTTTTCTCATCCCTTACTATAGCAGTATCTTAGAGGAGCCAAAAATTTAAGGCCTCCTAGAAGATCACCATTACCTGCATGGGACCTCAATTATGTGTTGGAAAAGCTCACCCTGCCTCCATTTGGACCAGCTGCTACCGCTGATATAAAGTTCTTATCATGGAAGACACCTCTGCTACTAGCAATTACTTCAGCAAGAAGAGTTTCAGAGCTACAGGCCCTCATGGCTGTAGAGCCTTTCATCATATTTTACCCAGACAGCGTGTCACTGAGGACAAATCCTACTTTTATGCCTAAGGTGGATGTTCATCGTGCATACAGCTGCAGTCATAACAGATGGGTTCTCCTGCCGTCAGGCGGGTCCTCGGTCGGCCGAATTCCAAAGTCTAGGTCCGGCATCGGTTGTCGTCGCTTCTTCCCTGACGTCAGTGCGACAGGGGTATAAAAGAACCAGCCGACGCCATTTTCTTCAGTCTTTCTTGCCAGCGCGGTGCCCAAGCAGAAGCAGTTCGCAAGTGCGGTCGGCCAGCTCCTGAGATTACGAAAATTTGGAAACCAAGTCTTCTTAAAGCTGTACCCGTTGGGGAACCTTTTCTTGCCTCAGACCGATGTCAGACAAAGTTAATAATTGTATTTCTTGTGGGAAGCAAACGCATAAGAATTTCCATTCCTCTGTATACCTTGTTTAGGCCCAGACCAGGTCTCGGCCTGCCGCTTTGTGCTACATTCAACAAACGCACTATTAGCGCCGGGCGAGTTCCCAGCATTATTTTGGAAAAGCATTTAACTATATGTCGTCGGATACTCCGTCTCTGGTTTTGTCAAAAAAACGAAAAGACAAGAACCGACACGCGAGGTCCGCGGCCTCTACCGACACCACGCCAAAGCCAGCTACGCGGGTCCGTTCTCAGTGAGGCCCACGCAGCCCCTGCCTACCGGCGACCTGTCTTTGACGGTGTCTCTGTACCCGAGGTCGCAGGCTCTCGCCCACACCCGACTACAGATAGAAGCCACTGTTGGCGTTGAAACTCAGAATGTGGACAGGTCCACCTCCACTCAAGGTGTCTTCAGACCTTCCTCTTCTTTCTCTATCAAGGCTCTCACTAAGTCTAAAGCAACCATGCACTCTGAGACCAGCTACACAGGGCCCATCTCCAGGCTCCATGCCTAAGAAACAGATGCTTAAAGGCTATTTTGAAGCATCCAATTTCCAAGTGGATAAGCCACTGCATCCGTTTCTGCTACTTACACCATGGTAAACCTGTGCCCAAGGGCATTAGGTCTCATTCCACCAGAGCTGCAGCTACTTCAGCAGCCTTTCTCAGAGAAGTACCAACCAAAGACATTCTAGAGGCTGCTACTTGCAGTTCTGTTCAAACTTTTACAAAGCATTACCATTTGCATCTCTACTCTTATGTCCAGGGCAGGCTTTGCCACTGCAGTGCTGCAGGGTCTTATAGCCGCACCTAATGCTATTTAGCTCCAGCCTTCCAACCATAGCTTTGGAATTCTACCCAAATGTAATGACTGCAACAGTGAAACACTAAGAACATAGTACAGTTGTGTACACTTACCATAAATGTAGATGTTAGTGTATTCACTGTTGCAGTCCAGGTTACCCTCCCGCCATCCCCCTGTCATTCTACAATTTATCTTTCCTTCTCTATTTTCTACAACCTGTGTGGTGTATTTGCTTGTAGATGAAGGTAAAGTTTATATTGGTGTGTGTGTGTGTGTGTGTGTGTGTGTGTGTGTGTGTGTGTGTGTGTGTGTGTGTGTGTGTGTGTGTGTGTGTGTGTGTGTGTGTGTGTGTGTGTGTGTGTGTGTGTGTGTGTATGTATATATATGTGTGTGTATATATGTATATATATATATATATATATATATATATATATATATACATATATATATATATATATAATATTGCTACCTTTTTGGGGGCACCTGACATCGGGGGCAAGAAAAACTAAAGAAAATGGTGTCTGCTGCATGTTTTATACCCCTGACGTCATGGAAGAGAAGACAGCAACTGATGCAAGACCCAAGACTTTGGAATTCAGGCCGACTGAGGGCAACCTGCCAGCAGATTACCCAAATGTAATGACTGCAACAGTGAATACACTGTAACATCTACATTTATGGTAAGTGCACACAACTGTACTTTCTTTAGTTTCAGCACTGGTATGTTTCTTTAAGCTCAGCACTTGTTCAGAACTCGTAAGCACTAAATAAGCTACAAATTACTACAGCACTCAACTTTCCTCACTTGTCTAGAGGAAAACAGTTTCTAGTACTTAAATAAGCAAATATCCAGGAATGTCTAAGGGTCCGCTCCCGGTGTTTTCTCCTGTCTACCTGATGAATGTGGGCAACTTGGGGCAATGTAGCAATTGCCTCATGTACACAGACAACCCTCTCCTCCTACCACCCAACACTACAGCCTGTGAGAGATGCACTTATATAGCCAAACTGGAAGCAAAGCTCTCCTCACCCAATACTGCACTAGACAGTTAAGAGGAGAAGGTAAACACTTGCACCACACCACACTCATCACATAGTCCCTCAAAACCTACACCACCAAAACACAGATAGAAACACGAAACACGCACCTACATTCGCGGAGGCTCTCAGTAAAAACCTGCCCAAGCAACAGGCACCTCCAAAGCAGAAACACAAGCAACCTCCACCCCCCAACACAACCCAAATGACACATAGCCCACAATCTCAGTGTGCCACTCAACCACAGCCCATAAGGCATAACAGCGTACCCAACACTCTAGTCATAGGTGACTCCTATAGTCAGGCACACTGATGTTCCACTCACCAGGCTAAACAAGGAGAAAGTTACTGTCAGCTGCCTGTCTGGTACCAGGATCCGCCACATAATACACTCACTCGGGTCACTCCACAACAATTACAAATATGACTCTGTCATTGTCCATGTTGGTGTAAATGACCTGAGACGTATCTCCCTGGACTACATGAAAAGGGACATGGAGGAGCCGTCCTATCTTGTAGCCCAGGCAGGTATGACCCTAGCTCTGAGTAGCATACTGCCATCACCCAGAATGATACCACAGTACAAGGTGATTGACCAACTATTGGCTAAGCTTCTGGTGTCATTCTAAGGGGATCCAGTATCTGTCTGCCTGGGATGACATGATCAACAAACCACAATGCTTTGCCAGAGATGGCCTGCACCTGTCGCCCCTGGGATTCCGTTTACTGGCTAAGGCTCTAGACACCCCTATAATGCCTTTTTTAGGCAAGGTTCAAATGACAAATTCACCACCTTAACAGGCACAAGCAAGCAAAATCTGAGGGTATTGCTACTCAATGCTAGAAGTCTAAACCTCAAAGTGCACTCACTCAAGGCACTCCTTAAAATGGAGAACATCGACATCTGTGTAGTGACAGAGACCTGGTTCAAGGTTCCAGAGAGTACCCCTGCATTACCAGGCTAGAATTCATACCATACCTTTTGGCCACTTAAAACCACAAGCCGATAAAAAGACACAAAACTGAAAACTGGTTGCAGAAAGGAATGCACCAAACACGGAACGTAAAAAGCAGTTTAATCCACCTAACCTGGACCCGAAACACTAAAGGCGGAGGCATGTCCATATTCATTAAGGATATCCACACCTCCAGGCTAGTTGCTCAGTATAATGCATCCGAGATTATCCAAGTGCAACTAACTCTGGGCAAGACCGCAATCCAAATTGTAGCTTGCTACAGATCCCCCACCATGCCCCAGGATTCCCACTCATTTCTTGATACACTGGAAAATATTAGGGTACACCCTAACAATGGGCGACTTTTCACTACCCCACCATTAACTGGGAAAACTACTCATGTACCAATTCTTGTGCTCAGTGTTTTCTGGAATTCAAAAATTCCAATGCCTTGGATCAACTTATCCACACTCCCACCAGGGCAGCAATATCCTAGACCTGGTTATTACCAACATGGGCAACCGGTGCTCCACACCAGAGGTCAAGTCCTCGTTGGTCAGATCCGACCACAAGCTAATCACCCTAGACATCCACATCCCTACCCCACCCCCCATTAGGGAAACCACTGTAAAAAATGTCTCCAAAGCCAACTTCACGCTTCTTAAGACAGAAGTGGCAAACTTCGCGACACCCATGCTGACGGACAATAGAGGTATGACTGCCGAATCCTGCACAAATGCACTTTATAAGCACTTACACGAGTGCATGTATCGTGCAATCCCTAACAGAACCAAGATGCTGTCCTCCAAAAAAAAAAAAAAGGAAGCCAATCTGTTGGTCCCCTGCCATAAACAAACTCAACAACAGAAGAAAGAAACTGTTGCAAAAAAGAGTAAAATCCCATGATTGGAGGAACTCCCTGGTCAGCCTCAGTAAGAAGCTGAGATCCCTCATAAAATCCTCCAAAGCTAGTTACGAAAACAAATTCGCCACTGACTCTAAAGACAACCACAAAGTATTCTATAGCTATGTCAAGAATCTCAGTGGCAACACTCAGATTTGCTCTGAGTTACAGCACAATGGCACTAAGTATACAGAACCAACTGATATTGCCAGCATCCTGGCAGATAGGTTCAGTGCTAACTTTACCGCCTCTCATCCCCTAAAGGGCCCATCTCTATACCTGAAGAATGCAGAGTTCCTGTAATCATGGCTGCACAGGTAAAAAAACACACTCTTCAAAGCCAAGAACACAGCATCCATGGGACCTGACAACATCCCAGGCTGCGTTCTACATGAACTACAGAACGAACTGGCACTCCACCTAAGTACCATGTTCAATCGTATCCTCACCTCAGGCTGTGTGCCCATCCTCACCTCAGGATATGTGCCCACTGAATGGCGCACAGCGACTGTTATCCCACTCCACAAAGGGGGGAGCCACCATAGACCCCGGAAACTGCCACCCCATTAGGCTGACGAGCCTGGTCTGCAAGGCTATGGAACGTATCATCATGGAACTTATAAACAATGACATTGGTAATCTCCAAACTCTGGACCCCTCCCAGTTCGGGTTTGTAAAAGGCAGATCATGTGTCCTAAACCTGATAGACTTCTTTGAAGCGGTCACCAAAGCAGTAGATGAGGGTAAGATGGTTCACACAGCCTATCTAGATCTCGCCAAGGCTTTCAACACCATCCCCCATGCCGGAGTTATAGATATACTCACTAAACTTGGTATAAATCCCTATGTCACAAGGTGGGTTGCCAGCTGGCTCACTGACAGAACCCACACTGAAAAATAGCAGACTCCAAATCCAACTTCAGACCAGTGACAAGTGGAGTACCACAGGGTTCAGTCCTGGGTCCTCTCCTGTTTGGTATCTACTTCTCTGAAGTACAGGCTAACACAGAAGGTCTTTAGCTAACGAAGTTCGCAGATGACTGCAAATTAGGAGCCATAATCAAAACTTCAAAAGATGTGGACATCCTACAAAGGGGCCTCGCTGAGACAGATGCCTGGTGTCAAAGCCACGGCTTCAAGCTCAGTGTCAGAAAAAACTCTGTATCCATGAACTACCACATAGGCGTTAACACCGATAGTGTGATAAGAGACCTTGGGACACAGGTGGACAGTAGTCTCTCCTTTGATAATCACATCGTCCTGAAAGGAGACAGACCCTGTTGGCTATTGAGAGAATGAGGAAAAATATAAACAACCTGTAATCCCCTGCTGACTTTGGATATGGGTGCTTTCGTAGAAGGAACAATGGACAATGACTTTAATGCAAGTAATGAAGCAGAATTTACTGAAATACTTGGGATACTGCAGAGCCAGTTAATGAAATTAAAATGTTTGCAGTGGCAAATGTTTTCACCTAGAAGCATGTTTAGAGCATAAAATTGTTCCAAGAGGCTTGCGAGTACTCTGCATGCCTACTCAAGGTGAAACGTATCCGGACGTATTAGCAGAACGGCAGTGTTATTAACCTTGAAACTAGCTTTCATATATGAAGCTGCTGATTAAATTATTTTTGCCACAAGAAAATAAACTGGTCGAGGACATTGAACTTTTGCAGAGAAGATTAGAGAGCACTTATACTGGTGAACATCATGCACAGAAACCAGAAGAAGTTTTCTGTGCTGTTGCTCATGATAAGTTGCAAAAAGTTAGAACCAGAAAAATGGCAAGGGATTATAAGGATTTTGCCACAGGCAATATAATTACTTGGCCGCGAGAACTGCGACGAGAAATGGAAGCAGTAAAAAGAACAAATGTGCATTTTCAACCTTCCAGAACATAAGTGAAGGTTTATCTGCTGTAAATGCACATGATGCAGTTACAATACAGATAGCCACATGGTTGCTATGGCAACTGAGGGTATGCACAATATGCCTGAAAGTGTACCATCTACTCAACGGAAAGTGTACCATCTACTCAACGTGCTGGGGAGGGGTCATCTGACAGAGCACAAGCTTCAGCTCAACAGAACAACATGGCGGATGAGCAAGAAAGACTTTGAGCACGGCCAAAGGTATTTATTTCGACAAGCACGTCTTATTTTCCAATTTTACTGCTGCCAGTGAAAGAGGGTGAATCAGAAATGGGATTACTCCGGCAGCAGGGAGTTCAAGAAATGGAAAACATCAGTGTGTGACTGGTGACTGTTTTAATATTGTTTACAATATTTCTGATTGTGTACTTTCTGAGGAACAAATGTATGTTTTAAACAAAGGATTAACTTTCACTGAGTGTAGGCTCTGTGTACAGTGAAGCTATAATAGATTTGATGTTTGGGAGAAATGTTTCCCCAAGACAAATATTTGGCAATAATATGAATAGGCAGCAGACTTCATTAAGGCAACCAAGTGGTTTTTGTACCCACTATGACCCCTACTGTTTGTACATTTCTGAAAGTATGTGAAGATGAACTTAAACTTTTTTGAATACCAAACGAAGAAATAAGTACTATAATTTAACATCTTTACAAAGGAATGCTTTAAATTCTTTGATTCAGGACAATAGAATAATAACCAGACCTGCCAAGAAAGGCGGAGTTGTGGTAGTGATGAATCAGGGGTTTTATAAAGAGAAAATTTTAACTCTTCTACACGATACACCTAACTTTATGCAAGTTTCTCCTTTGAATGTGAAGATGATAATCAACATAGTAAGAAATAAACTAATGCTATTGATGCAGGAAGGTTTACTAAGGGAAGATTTTTTTTTTTTTTTTTGTGGTTGAACATCCTGTTCCAATATTTAAAGTACTCCCTAAGGTGCACAAGGACTTAAAGAAAGAAAGAAAAAAGTCTCAGGGAGGGGTTGGTTAATGGAGCATTTATCCATATGGGTAGAGTGCACTTTAAAGCAAGTACTAGAAATTTTCCCCAGAATATTAAGACACTGGCCATTTTTTAACTGGTGTACATCAATTCTCAACTACGCAAGAGAAATGAGACTGTATACTAGTAACATTGGATGTTAAGGATTTGTTTACTGTGATAAGTAATGTATACGGCAAATCAGCCATTTAATATATTTTGATAAGGTACGTTTTGAGGCCAACGAGGAGACTGGTCTGTCATTTATTTTGGAATATATTTTTCTATGCTATGGAAATTACTGTAGACAGAAGTAGGGGTTTGTGATAGGCACTCCATGTGCCAGTTCATATGCATACCTCGTGCTTGCCTGCTGGGAGGAAATGGTAATTTTTGATAAGATGCATGCATGGAAGGCACAACTCTATGCCATTATGTTAGATTCGTGGATGACATTTTTTGTTCCTATGGAAGGGTACCTTGAGAGACTTAGAAAATTTTATTACATACTTAGAATCCAGCACACATTTTTTGAGGTTCACTATGCATAGCTCAACAGAGAGTATAGATTTTTTGGATGTACTTCTAACTAGAGAAAGCAAGAGTATTTATAATCATTATACAGAAAAAGTTGTTGGAAGAACAGTATTTTAGATTATGATAACATGCACCCAAGGCATACCTTTGATAACATAATCAGGGGCCAGGTAAATGGGATCCCTCGCCTCTGCAATGTTGATACATGCTTCGAAAATGAAATTGCAGGGTTCGGGGCTAATCTGAATTAAAGGGGGTAAAAAAAAAACTAAAACAGAAGCCATCATAAATAGTAAGCTTCATAGAAGGGGTGAAGGTAAGCTATGGTTTTTCACAGAAAAGTCCTCAGAAGCTGATAACACCGTCAGAATCTGCTTCTAATAGAGGTGATAATGTAAGGTTGAGGTTGACATGCACTAATGATATACAGGGTGTATGACATTATTAGAAAATTGGAAAATTCTGCACACTGATGTTGACATTGCTAATATAGTGGGTAGGAACCCTTCATTTGGTTTTAGAAGAAATAAAAACTTGAAGGATTTGTTTAATCAGGAACATAAGCGCATGCATAAAAATGTCAACGAAAAGGGGCTTTTCAGTGCAGACAATGCAAAGCCTCTGCATTTATCATGGAGGAAAATTTGTTTGTACATCCGAAAACTAGTAAAATATATTATTTGAATAGATATGCAGACTGTAAGAAAAAAACTGTGATTTAATTTAACTTTATACCAATGTTGTAGTTCATTTTATGTGGGCAAAACAAATTGTTCAGCTATCCGATTAAAGGATGAACACAGTGCACTTTTTCAGAACATTAGGCAGAATGCTGGACACAGTTTTAAGTTTGTGGTTTTGCAGGTTGCAAATTATTTAATGAATCACACTAAATATATTGAGATGAAATGGATTATAGAGTTAACAGCTCAAAATCCTCCTGGCTTAAATGAAGTCATTCCTTTGAAACCTGCCTTAAAAAGAAGAGTGCAATACTAAGGTTATGATTGGCTGCTACTTGTTTAAATATGATTTGTTTGAAATGTGTTTTTATCTGAAGAAGGGCCTAGTTCCCAGTGCACTCATACTTCTTTGATTTTAACTGTGTTTATTAAAAGCTAAAAAAGCATCTTCAGCCTGGTGGTCGGACTGCTCTTCATTTTCCTTACAACTGTAAAGAAAAGCTGATGAGATGTGAGCCAGAAGGGAAGACTTTGTCTGCCGTGGTATTCAAATTTGAGAACCCTCCAAGATCCTGAAGTAGAAATCCAAAAAGGATCCAAATACCTGTAGTATTGGAAATTCCAACATCCACCCTTTGACTCCCTCTTCTATGGGGGAGGCTGTTGAGGTAGCCATTTTAATAGACACAGAGTACAAGGTCATAGGTGTCCACAAAACCAGGAGTACAGCAAATCCTTCTCAGGAGAACAAAACCATTATTTTGGACACCTATATGCATGGATGATCATCTCACAAGACAAATGGGTGCACAAAGTTTATTCAAAGGCTGTGCCTTATAATTTTTATAAAGGCCATCAAAAGCCACCATTGTCTACATTCCACCTCTTCAAAACTGAGCAGCACTCCAGGAAGCATCTGTCTTCCTCCAAAAAAGAGCAATCCAGGAGGTCCCACCAGACCAGAGAGGGTCAGGAGTTTATTCAAAATTCTTTAGTTCCAAAGAAAAACAAGGACCTTATTGCAGATGTTCATCGTGTTTCACTGTTGCAATCATTGGGTTATCCTGCTGGCAGGCTACCTGCAGTCGGCCTGAATTCCAAAGTCCTGGTCCGGCATCAGTTGCTGTCGCCTCTTCCCTGACATCAGTGCGCCAGGGGTATAAAAGATGCAGTCGACGCCATTTTCTTCAGTCTTTCTTGCTGCACAGTGCCCGAAGTAAAAGCAGTTCGCAAGTGCCGGTCGGCTGACTCCTGAGATTTTCAAATCCGAATTTCAGAACCAAAGTCTTCATTAAATCTAAGTACCCCGTTGGGGAAACTTTTTTTCTTGCTCCAGTCCGATGTCAGAAAAAGTTAACAATTGTATTTCTTGTGGGAAGCAAATACCTCATAAGGATTTTCACTCTTACTGTATTCCTTGCCTCTGCCCTGACCACAACGTTGCTAGCTGTCGGTTTTGTGCTAGATTTAACCAACGCACTATTAAGCGTCTGTTCGATTTTGCATTTCATTAATTTGGCCGAAGGTTTAATTATATAATGCCGTTGGAACACCCGACGACCGGAGTTTACAAAAAACGCAAGGACAAGGAAAAGGATAGGCATCCGAGGCCAGTCACCGATTCTCAGTGAACTGCTTTCGCAGCCCCTGGCGCCCGCTACCTCAGAGCCACAGGCCGCTTCCGACTCCCACGTGGAGCTGACTGGTCCTCTGGATACTCAAGGTATTGAACACTCGGAAATCATTCCCTCAGATGGGTCCGGAGCCGCTGAGCAGGCATCGGCTTCTGAGGGTGTCTTCAGACCTACACAATTATGTGTTAAACCATCTTCAACTTCAAAGACTAAAGCAGCTCTAAAGACAAAGAAACAAGTACAGCATTCTCTAACTCAGACTTCCATGCCTAAAAAACAGATGCTTAAAATGGCCAAAGACCTAATTACCTTGATCAGGGGTTCCCATCCCCCTCCTGATAAGAGGCCTAGGCAAGAGACGGAATATGATTCTTCTGATCAGGTTTCTATTTCCTCTTATTCCTCTTCTGAACAGGATTATTCTATTCCTCCCTATGAGGATTCTGATGTTGAAGAATCCATTCCTTCAGCCTCTCCTCCTGAGGATTATTCTTTTGGGGAAACACTGCATACCATGAGGGAGCATTTCCACTGGGAGAGCCAAGATTACTCAGAATCTAAGAAAAGGCTCAGACTTTCTGCTATTACCTCAGCACAGACCCCTTGCTATTCCACCTGTTCTAGACATTGTAGATGTATTTTCAGAGTCCGGCCTGTCCCCTGACTCTTTACCTCCTGCACCTGCTAAGCCTGACAGATACTACAGGGTCCCAGATTCTCATAAATTCCTATATAAAAACCCCGCTGCTGACCCAGAAACTGTATCTCAGGGTCCCAAAGGGGTCAAAGCTTCCACTGCAAAAACCCCTGTCCCCTCTGATAGGGATTCTAGGGCACTGGACAGATGGGGGAAAAAAGTTTACACTTCTGCTACCGTGGCTGTAAGGGCTTTAAATTGTCAGTTTCATATGCTTAAATATCAGCAATACTTAATGTCACTGCTTAAACAGAAAATGTTGACAAATTCTGAATGTTCAGAGAACAAGGAAATGCAGGATTTATTGCATGCAACTGAACAAGTGGGAAAGCATACTTTGCAATGTGGTTATGATTCACTGGAGGCCTCTTGCAGGGCTGCTGTTACGGGTTCTGTTATTAGAAGGCATGTTTGGTTAAAGGAACAGAATCTACCTGATCATGTTAAAGCAAAATTTAGATGCTCCATTACAACATGATACTTTGTTGCTAAAGCAGAAGAGGTGTTGAAGAAAATGGAGGATAAAGCGAAATCCATGCAGTCAGTTAAGGATTTTTTACAGGTACAGCCACCCAGATTTAGCAGGAACTGGCCTTCCAAAAATTGGTCCTTTCCAGTGTCAAGACAGGCCACAAAGAGGCAGATACAGACGTCCCAGAGGCAGATCTCAGCCCCAAGGCTCATACGGGCCTAAACAATGGGGTGCTCCTACCTCCAAAAGCAGAGAAGAGAAATCACAACCTTACAGGAACAGTCCCAATGACTTTCCTCTGCCAGATCCAAGCACTTTTCTTTTGGCAGCCCCCTTAGGGGGAAAACTAGCACTTTTTTCACCAAATTGGCAAATGATTACCCAAGACAAATGGGTCTTGAACATAGTGTCCCAGGGCTACAGGTTCCATTTTCACACCCTACCAAGGGCAAAAGGTATGCCAGACCTGCCACACTATCAATGGGCAGAGGCACAAAAGCAAATTACAGCCCTCCTGGACATGAGGGCCATTCAGCAAGTACCACAACAAGAGCAGGGGCAAGGATTTTACTCGAGACTTTTCTTGGTGCCCAGAAAGGACAAAACCTGGAGACCAATACTGGACCTGTCTATACTAAACACGTTTCTGGAGGTTCCAAAATTCAAGATGTTGACTCTACAGCAGCTACTGCCCATGCTGGGCAAGAAGGCTTGGCTCGTAACTTTGGACCTAAAAAAGGCATACCTGCATGTCCCAATCAGACAATCTTGCAGAAGATACCTCAGATTCATAGCTGGCTCAATGCATTACCAATTATCTGCAGTGCCCTTTGGCTTATCTACTGCGCCCAGGGACTACACAAGATGTCTGGCACCAGTAATTGCATTTTGCAGGCAAAGAGGAATTCAAATATATCCCTACTTGGACGACTGCCTTATTCAAGCAGAGAACAAAGACATTCTTCTAAAGCATCTGGCGTTTGTAAAAAGATTATTAATTTGCCTTGGGTACACAGTAAACGAAAAGAAATCAAAACTAGTACCCTCTCAAGAGATGATATTCCTGGGTGCAAGCTTAAATACAACTGCCCACATGGCTTATCTCACGCCAGACAAACCAAGGCAACTGACTTCTTACTCCAAAAAATTGGCAACCAAGACCCAGTTATCTGCAAGGAAAATCCTGCAGGCCTTGGGCTTCATGGCATCCTGCATTCTACTAATTCCATATGCCAGACTGCATATGAGGAAACTACAATGGTATCTAAAAAGCGTTTGGACTCAGCATTGCCACAGCCTGGGGACCGTAATTACCCATATTCCCTGCCTACAACAGGAGTTTCTCTGGTGGGCACAGGCCTGTCACAACAACAAGGGTCTGCCATTCACTTTACCCACAGCCAGACATACACTGCCAACGGATGCATCAGATTATGCCTGGGGGGCCCATATGGCAGGAAAATGTATTCCGGGCACATGGCCTGCAAGCCAGATGCATCTTCATATCAATCAAAAAGAGATGCTAGCTGTTCAGAATGCCCTGACAGCTTTCAAGGATCTACTTCATCCAGGACAGCTACTGATAAAGACTGACAGTACTACAGTCATGTGATACATAAACAAGCAGGGAGGCACACATTCCTACCCCCTCTGCAGACAAGCAATGACCTTGTGGGACACAGCATTGACTTATCAAGTTCACCTGCAAGCACAATTCCTGCCAGGAAAAACAAATACTCTGGCAGACGAACTAAGCAGAAACCTCATGGATCCCAATGAGTGGAAACTGGATCCACAAGTCTTCAGCATGATAACAAGGAAATGGGGATGCCCAGACCTAGATCTATTTGCCTCCCCTCACAACTGTCAATTACAGAGATTTTGCACAAGGATTTATCACAAACAAGCATGGAGAGTGGACGGCCTATCCTTCAGCTGGAAAAACCTAACAGTATATGCCTTTCCTCATCTGCCTCTCCTTCCCAAGGTACTCCTAAAGGTCAGATAAGAGAAGCCGGAAATGATACTGATTGCACCAGACTGGCCACGCCAGCACTGGCACCCAATCCTAGAGAGCTTGTCTCAAGGTCCAGCATGGATATTGCCTCAAACTTCCCACTTGTTGACCCAACAAAACAATCAGATCCTGCACAGTCAACTCAGGACCTTAAATCTGGCAGCATGGCGGATAATGTAGCCATTCAGAACACTCCTCTTTCAAAAGCTGTTATGGATGTTATCTTGGAGGCCAGGAGGCCCAGTACCAGAAAATCTTATGCAGAAAAATGGAAGGGATTCTGTGCTTGGAACCAGGAACAAGGCATTGACACGTATGTACCAAATATTCCTCAGATTTTACAATACCCAACTGAGATGCTGGACAAAGGCCTTTCTTTTTCATCAATTAAGATTCATGCCTCTGCCATTTCAGCCCATTACAATACGGAACCACCTATCTTTTCTCATCCTTTAATAAGGCAGTACCTCAGAGGGGCCAAAAACATCAGGCATCCAAGGAGAGCGCAAATTCCGGCATGGGACCTAGATTATGTCTTGGAAAAACTCACACTGCCTCCCTTTGATTCAGCCTGAAGTTTTTATCCTGGAAAACAGCTCTGCTCCTAGCAATAACCTCTGCAAGACGAGTCTTGGAGTTATGGCTGTGGAACCTTTTATCATTTTACATCCAGACAGGGTTTCTCTGAGGACAAACCCAACATTTATGCCTAAGGTGGTATCCAGTGTGGCCCTCAACCAAGCCATTCACTTGCCTACCTTTTATCCAAACCCACAGAACAAGGGTGAGAAACTTCTGCATTCTTTGGACATACACAGGCAGCTACGCTTCTACTTGGACATAACTAAAGCTTTCAGAAAGACTGAGCAACTTTTAGTGTCATATGCTGCAGGATCACAAGGAAAGGCTATCTCAAAACAGACTATTTCTAAATCGATAGGTCATTGCATTCGTTTCTGCTTTTCACAGCATGGCAAATCAGTGGCTAAGGGCATTAGGCCTCATTCTACCAGAGCAGCAGCCACTTCAGCAGCCTTTCTCAGAGGAGTACCAACCAAATACATCTTAGAGGCTCCAACTTGGAGTTCAGTGCACACTTTTACAAAGCACTACCACTTACCTTTTTACTCTAAATCCAGAGCAGTATTTGGCACTGCAGTGTTGCAGGGCCTCATAGCCTCTCCTAATCCTATTTAGCTCAGCCACCCATCCTCAGCTTTGGGATTCAACCCAAGAGTAATGACTGCAACAGTGAAACACGATGAACATAGTACAGTTGTGTACCTACCATAAATGTAGATGTTCGAGTGTGTTCACTGTTGCAGTCCAGGTTACCCTCCCTCCGTCCCCCTTCTTTTGCTGGGGTTTATCTGTACTTCTCTATACTATGCAACCTATGTGGTGTATTTGCTTGCCGATGAAGGAAATGTTTCTTTACTGCATGTATGTTTATTTGCATAATATATTTGGCCTACCCTTTTGGGGGCACCTGACATCTGGGGCAAGAAAAACTGAAGAAAATGGCGTCGGCTGCATCTTTTAAACCCCTGGCGCACTGACGTCAGGGAAGAGGCGAGAGCAGCCGACGCCGGACCAGGACTTTGGAATTCAGGCCGACTGCGGGTAGCCTGCCAGCAGGATAACCCAAAAGTACAAGAGTAATGACTGCAACAGTGAATACACTCTAACATCTACATTTATGGTAGGTACACAACTGTACTTTCTGTATCTCAGCAGCCTAATCCGTTTCATAAAGAAGACCAAGTTCAGAATGGTTAATGTCAGCAATTTTGCCCAGTCTCAAAGCGTAAGACTGGATATATTCTCCACAGACCTCTTAAGATGCCTACCTCCATATCAAGATCTCAGAGGAGTCAAGGAGGTTTCTGTGGTTTCAAATAGGAGACCATAATTACTAGTTCGGAGCCTTGCCCTTCATTTTCACCACAGCTCTGCAGGTGTTCAAGTGCCATGGCAGTGGTCACAGAACACCTGCAACCAAAAAAGATGTATATTTTTTCCATACCTACATGATTTGATTCCAACATAAACAACTAAGGAGTCTTTAACAGCCAAGATTACTTTTGCACATCTGCCTATCTTTTGGATGTATACTTAAACTGTCAAAAATCACAGCTTCATCCCACCCAACAAATGTTTTTATATGCTGTCTGGATGTCTCACCCCCGAAATACCATCCTCACTTCAACGTTTAGTTTGAATCCTTAATCATCGGACCCTTCCTATGATGCTGAACCCAAGAGATGTTCTTCATCTCACATTGCTGCAGTCCTTACATATGGGGTAGTCCGCTGTCCTCGGTCGGCCCGAATACCAAAGTATTAGGCTGACGTCGGTCAAGGCGCTTAAAACTGACATCAGGACGTCAGGGTACAAAAGCGCATGACCGACGTCATTTCCTCAGTCTTTTTTGCCGCATGGTCCGATGCAGAAGCAGCGTTGCAAGTGCCGTTCGGCGTTCTGAAATTTTAATTCGGAGTTTCAGACCGAATCCAAGTTGGCTAAGTACCCGTTGGGAATATTTTGTTTTTCTTGCCTCAGTGTTTTACGGATGTCAGAAAAAGTGAATAACTGTATTTCTTATGGAAAACAGATACAACATAGGGATTATCATTCTTTGTATAATCCTTGTTTGGGGCCTGAGCACGGCGTTGTTGGGTGTCGCTTTTGTGCTAGGTTCAATAAGCACTATTAGCGAAGGTTAGATTGTGCTAGGCTGGTCTTTGGGAAGCGGTGCAATTATAATATGCCGCCGGATTCTCCGGCGCCGCTTCTGAAGAAGCGCAAAGACAAAGCAGTTAAACCCAGGCAAGATGAGTCGTCCGTTACGGACGCCGGTTCTTTAGAGGCTTCAGTGGAACCGGTGGTTCCGACGGAGACTTCTCTGGAGTCTCAGGGGGAGACTTTGATTTTGCAGGAGGTGGTCTCTCAGGAGGCAGGTCAGGCTGAAGGGGCTTCTCAAGTTACTGTACTCCCCTCCCTTCCTAGGGTGGTTAGGCCTTCTCCTTCTGTTTCCAAGGCTTCTCCCAGAGGCAGGCCAGTTTGAGCTTCTGTTGGTGTCACTCCTAGTTCAGCAGGGTCTGTGCCTAAGAAGCACATGCTTAAAATGGCAGAAGATTTGATTACTCTGATTAGAGGTTCTTTGCCCCCTCCTGATAAGAGGTCTAGGGTGGAGCCAGAGTTGGGAAGTTTTTAGCAGGCTTCAGATGTTTCAGAGTCTTCAGCTGAAGACTTGCAGGAGTACTCTCCTTATTCTGATTCTGATGCAGATGATTCCACTCCTTCTGCTTCTCCTCCAGAGGATTTTTCTTTTTCAGAGACACTTCATTCTATGAGGGAACATTTTAAGTGGGAAGGTCAGGACTTCTCTGATTCTAGGAAAAGGCTTAGGGAGTTTTTGCTGTTACCCCAGCGTAGGCCCTTGGCTATACCCCCTGTTCTGGATGTTGTGGAAGATGTGTTTGCAGAGGCTTCACTTAATCCTGATTCTCTGCCTCCTGCTCCTGTTAAACCGGATAGGTATTACAGGGTGCCTGAGGCTCATAAATATCTTTATAAGAGTCCTAGGGCGGACCCAGAAACTATTAGTCAGGGACCTAAGGGTGTCAAGGCCTCTGTTGTAAAAAATCCGGTTCCTCTAGATAAAGAAGCCAGAGCTTTGGATAGATGGGGAAAGAAGGTCTATACATCTTCTACCTTAGCTATGAGGGCTTTGAATTGCCAGTTTCATATGTTGAAATATCAAAACTTTCTTCTTTCTCAATTGAAGTCTAAGGTGGATGCTCTGGCGGAAGGCATTGAGTGTAAAGAATTACAAGATTTGGTGCATGTCTCTGAACAGGTGGGTAAGCATTCATTACAGTGTGGTTTTGATGCTGTGCAGGCCTCGTCTAGGGTGGCTGCCACTGGCTCAGTTCTTCGCAGGCACGCCTGGCTGAAGGATCAGAATTTATCTGACCATGTTAAGACAAGGATTTTGGATGCTCCTTTGCAGTCTGATGTGTTGTTTGGTTCACCTGTGGAGTCAGTCTTGAAGAAAATGGAAGACAAGGCTAAGTCTATGCAGGCTGTTAAAGATTTTTTGCAAGTTCAGCCTCCGAAGTTTAGTAGGAATTGGCCTGCTAAGGGGTGGACGTATCCTTCTTATGATTCTCAGTCTAGGGGTAGATCTAGACGTGGTAGGGGCAGAGCTCAGAGTTCTTTCAGGCCTAGAACAGGGAGTTCACCTGCACAATCTTTGGGTGAGGGCAGGGGCCAGTCCTTTCGTAAACAGGCCCAATGACCTACTTTTTCAGCTGCCAGATCCTTCTTGCCTGGCAGCATAAGGTTCTGGCTCCAGTGGTAGCTTTCTTCAGGCTAAGAGGAATACAGATCTATCCTTATTTGGACGATTGCCTGATTCTGGCCCAAGAAAAGGACGAACTTCTTCATCATTTACAGTATGTGATGGCAGTGTTAAGATGCTTGGGGTATTCTGTGAACGAAATAAAGTCCAGTCTAGTACCCTCTCAGGACATGTGCTTTCTGGGTGTGAGACTGAATACAGCATCCCAGATGGCCTTTTTGACCCCGGACAAACAAAAGAATCTTTCTCTTTACTTCCACCAGTTGTCTCGTCAGTCCAGGTTGACTGCAAGGACAGTCCTTCAAGCCTTGGGGTTCATGGCATCTTCTATTCTGGTACTTCCCAATGCCAAACTGCATATGAGGAAGCTACAATGGTATCTCAAGAATGTATGGACACAGCACTGCCTAGATTTGGACACTGTCATTCAGATAATACCTTGCATTCAAAAGGAATTTTTGTGGTGGGCTCAGGAATGTCACCTAAACAAGGGACTCTCTGTGACCCGGCCAGAGGCGAGTCAGATTTTAACGACAGATGCCTCAGACAAAGCTTGGGGAGCTCATCTAAATGGAAAATGGGTACAAGACACGTGGCCTGCCAGACTTCAACATCTACATATCAACTTGAAGGAGATGTTAGCAGTCCAATTTGCATTGATAGCTTTCAAGGATTTACTTCTTCCAGGGCAGGTGTTGATTCAAACAGACAACACAACTGTCATGTGGTACATCAACAAGCAAGGGGGGAACGCATTCTTATCCTCTATGCAGACAAGCAATGATTTTGTGGGAGACTGCTCTCAGTTTACAGCTAAATCTTCAGGCAAGGTTTCTGCCAGGAGCACAGAACTCCTTAGCAGATGTGTTGAGCAGACAAATTATGGATCCCCACGAGTGGAAATTGGATCCTCATGTATTTCAGAGATTGACAGTGTTATGGGGAACTCCAGACATAGATCTGTTCGCTTCTCCACTAAATTACCAGCTGCCAAAGTTTTGCACTAAAAGGTTTCATCCCACAGCTTGGAAAGTGGATGCTCTCTCATTCAATTGGAGCAATCTTCACGTGTATGCCTTTCCACCTCTGCCTCTCCTCCCAAAGGTACTGCTGAAGGTCAGACAGGACAAGCCGAACATGATTTTAATAGCTCCAGATTGGCCTCGACAGCACTGGTACCCATTACTGAGAAGTCTGGTACAGGAGCCTCCATGGCCTTTGCCTTGATTCCTCACCTGCTGTCTCAGGAGAACAGTCATTTACTCAATGTCAAACTTCATTCTCTACATCTGACAGCCTGGCATATTCTGTTTTAAACCCTGGAGGGTCTCAGCTTCCACAACAAGTTTTGAATGTTATTTTGGAGGCCAGAAGGCCTAGTACAAGGAAAGTTTACGCAGATAAATGGAGGAGATTTTTATTTTGGAGTACAGCAAAGGACTTTGATGTTTCTAAACCTAATTTAAGTGTTGCTTCAATACCTTACTGAGTTATTGGACAAAGGTTTGTCCTTCTCCTCTATAAAGGTTCATGCTGCAGCAATTTCTGCTCACTATGACTGTGACCCACCATTATTTTCTCAGCCTTTGTTTAAGCAATTCCTTAGAGGGGCAAAGAATATAAGACCCCACGTGAGCTCCTACTCCTGCTTGGGATCTCAATTTTGTGTTGGAGAAACTCACTCTACAACCTTTTGAGCCTGCAGCATCGGCAGAGTTGAAATATTTATCATGGAAGACTGCTTTTTGTTGGCCATTACCTCTGCGAGAAGGGTTTCTGAATTACAGGCCCTTATGGCAGTTGAGCCTTTCTTAATTTTCCACAAGGATAGGGTGTCTTTGCGCACTAACCCTTCTTTTATGCCTAAAGTGGTTTCTAGTGTGGCTTTAAACCAAACTATTCATTTGCCTACTTTTTATGCAAACCCCAAAATAAAGGGTAAAGGATTTTGCACACTTTGGATATACACAGACAGTTGCGATATTATTTGAGCAGAACTAAAGGGTTCAGGCAGTCTCAGCAGTTGTTTGTTTCTTTTGCTTTGGGTTCTCAGGGCAAACCTGTTTCAAAACAAACTATTTCTAAGTGGATTGGTTTTGTATTGCTTTCTGTTATTCCCATCATGGTAAGGAGATTCCAGCTGGGATTAGGCCTCATTCCACTAGGGCTACTGCCACTTCTACAGCTTTTTAAGGGGTGGCTACTAAAGATATTTTGGAAGCAGCTACTTGGAGTTCAGTGCATACTTTCTCTAAGCATTACCACCTTCCACTTTACTCTAAATCTAGGGCTGGATTTGCCACTGCAATTTTACAGGGCATGTTGGCAGCTCCTAATGCTTTATAGTTTTGCCATCCTCCCTTACCTCTGCTTTGGGATTCTACCCATATGTAAGGACTGCAGCAATGTGAGATGAAGAACATAGTACAGTTTTGTACCTACCATAAATGTAGATGTTCAAGATCCACATTGCTGCAGTCAATACCCTCCCTCCTTCCCTCTGTTGTTGAAGGTGGTGGTGTGGTTTGTGTTGTACATATTGTAAATATGGTTAGTGCAGGTGGTTGGTTAGGTTTTGCTGGTTTTGGCTTTGGCCTTTCTTGTTAGGGCCTTCTGACATCTGGGGCAAGAAAAGACTGAGGAAATGACGTCGGTCATGCGCTTTTGTACCCTGACGTCCTGATGTCAGTTTTAAGCGCCTTGACCGACGTCAGCCTAATACTTTGGTATTCGGGCTGACCGAGGACAGCGGACTACCCCATATGTAAGGACTGCAGCAATGTGGATCTTCGAACATCTACATTTATGGTAGGTACAAAACTGTACTTTCTGGGACTCATGTCAGGTGCATTTCCCATAGAGTCCGGTGCATTACCCATAGTTCATTGCATTGGATTTCACATAAGAATTCCCAGTGGTCTCATCTAACAGTAATTTTCATCCACTGTGCGTCTAGCTCAGTCTTGCAGGAGCCCTCTTAATGTCTGAATAACCCCTTTTTGTCCTGTCAGGAAGACATTTGATCAGCCTTCTCCATCTGCCATTATAACCAGTAAAGGAGGTAATTTTGAAGAGAGGCTGGTTGAAGGAGTTTAAAGCCAACCTGAGGCCTGTCTTTTACTCTCATTTTCAGGACTTTGATGTAATATGGTTAGCTTTGCAGAAATTTCAGGATTTCATGCCTTCTAGGTTATAGCCATACAGACAGACGTGTTGCTAGTCTGGTACATCAACAGACATGGAGGAACCAGATCTTATCCTTTGCAGAAGCAATGAGAGTATGAAGGTGGGCATTAGATTTGGGTTGCTTTGTAAAGACAATACATATTCCAGGAAGTACAGGTAGATAGAGGACAGGTTGAACAGGTCTGTTATAATGTCTCATGAATGGCCTCAGTCTGTCATTGGCTCAATTTATTCAGTCACCGAGGCCAGCCTTGCCGCAATTTGTCTACTTTAGCAATACCAGTTGCAGAAGCTGCTACACCCTAGATGTTCATTGTGTTTCACTGCTGCAGTCATCACTCTTGGGTTATCTGCCGTCAGGCGGTCCCGCAGTCGGCCCGGGTTCCAAAGTCTTGGCCCGGTGTCTGTTGCTGTCACTTCTTCCCTGACGTCAGTGCGACAGGGGTATAAAAGAGGCAGCCGATGCCATTTTCTTCTGTCTTTCTTGCCGCACGGTGCCCGAAGTAGAAGCAGTTCGCAAGTGCCAGTCGGCCGAATCCTGAGATTTTCAAATCTAATTTCAGACCGAAGTCTTCAATAAAGCTAAGTACCCCGTTGGGGAACCTTTTCCTGCCTCAGTCCAATGTCAGAAAAAGTTAATAATTGCATTTCTTGTGGGAAGCAAATACCTCGTAAGGATTTTCATTCTTATTGTATCCCTTGCTTAGGTCCAGACCACGACGTCACAAGTTGTCGGTTTTGTGCTAGGTTTAACAAACAAACTATTAAACATCTGTTTGATTTCCCCCGACATTATTTTGGTCGAAAATTTAATTATACCATGCTGTCGGAGCAACCGACGACCGGGATGCATAAAAAGCGCAAAGATAAGGACAGGCAGCCGAGACCCAAACCAGACAGTGAGACCTCTGCTAGGCCAGTCGCCGGCTCTCTGGTTTTCAGTGAGGTGCCTACGCAGCCCCTGACTACCGCTGATTTAGAACCCCAGCCTGCATCCGACTTATGTTCTTCCTTGTCATTGTTGCAGTATTTCAATACTTATGGGTTATTCTGGCCAAGGTAATCCGATGTCCAGCCACAGTTCCAAAGCCTGTGAATGTAATATTACAAAAGTGGGATGTGTTAGTGCAATACTCTGACTGTCTTGCCACCAGTCCGAATGCAGAATTTTTGCCCCTGTCTGTATGTATAGCATGTTGCTTCTACCTTTCTCGCCGCTTATCCAGATAAGTGCCACGTGTTTTATAGAAGGGTTTGTTAATGTCAGTTGAGAGGGAAATGTGACTGTGGTAGGCAGATCCCGTATGAAGACCTCCATTCCCAGAGTTTGTTTTGTTTAGGAGCTAACCACTATTATAGAAATTGCAAAATCTAACAGTAGTTCATCTCAAAAATCCTTTTGTATCAGGCTTTTCTCCTTAACCCATTCCCAGAAATATAACTCTGGAAGTTTGCACTGCAACTTCCACTCGGCGGAGCCTGATTTTTGATAGCATCAAATTATATCCTCACATTTCAAATAAATGTTCACATCTCTGTAATGATAGGGATTCCTAAAAAAGTGTAAATGGCGAAGTCTTCAGCATAAACTGTTTTTTATAGTGGTAGTATTCTTTACATTCTAGATTTTAAACTAGATTTTATAAGTTACAGTAAACAGTTATTAAATTTGTAATACTTTTACAGCTTGATATCTCTGCAGTCACTCAAGTTACACACACACATTTGTCAGCAGCATTTTATTTCAGCTGAGAGCTTTCATGTGAGGCTAGCATATGTCCTTCGATTTCAATGTTGCAGTATTCTACTTGTTGGTTTTACCCTTCTACCTTTCCAGTTCGTCCAACCAGATTTCCAAAGATTTTCAGTCCCACTTGGTGCGTCAAACATGGCTGCTGGAACATGGGGCTTAAAAGTGACGTCTGCACGCACCAGCCCTCGACTTTTCAGCTGCCACTCATACGCCAGGTGCTCCTGCTTCTCGAGGACATTGGATCGAAAAAAGGTTAAGTACCCCGTTGGGGATTCTTTCAGTCCTACTTTGTATTTATAGTTTATTCATGTCATCCGGTAAGGGCAAGTGCGGTCAGCAGATTCCCCACAAAGACACCCATGACCAGTGTCATTTGTTTAGGCAGGGACCACGACCACGAGGGTTGCGCCATTTGCCGATCGTTTGTCCCCAAGACCTTACGTTGCAGTTTGCAGGCCTTGCATTTGTATTTAGAGAATCAGCGCTTGAAACAAATAGCGTTAGGGATGGCGGCTGCGTCCAATGCCCTGTCTGAACTGCCTAGGAAGAGGGCCAGCCCCTTGCGGCCTACTTAGCTGTGACTCTGTCTGCTGTACCTCCGGCATCTGCCGGTGTAGATAAAGCGGGTACCTCTGAGGAAGCCAGACAATCTCAAGTGGATGACACGTCCACAGAAGATTTACCGGTGCCCGCCTTAGACGCCGGGGGGGGGGGACCAGCATTCACTCTGGGCCCATTGGACGCCACCTCCACTATCCAGACGCCTGGCCCAAGGCCTATCCCTAGCCAGATGCCATCGAGACCTTCAAAAAAAATGAAAACAAAGCACATTGCTCCGGCCTCTGAAAGCATGCTGGATTGGCGGGCCTTCGGCGAGAGCTTGTTCAGTGTTTTTATGGCCCTTAGGCTTTCTGCAGGACACTCACATCTATGAAAGGAGGGTAGATCAGCCTGAAGAAGAATTGTCCGATTCCTCTGAGGACTCTCTCATACTCCTCCCAGATCTCAAACTCCCCGGGATATGGATTTCCTGAGGAGGGCTGTGTTGAAACGGATTCCCCTGTAGAGTATCTAACCTTTGGGGAAGCTATTAATAAGAGGAAAAAACACTTAAGTGCAATCCTCTGTTATGACTGATTGTACAAAAGAGGTTGTACGACCTTGGTCAAATGGACTCTGCCATCCCTCCTATTCAACCAGCATTCCTGGATGCATTTGCCTCAGCCTCCATTAGCCTGGATTCCCATCCTCCAGCCCCACGTAGAGCAGATATTCTATATAAAGTTCTTGAGATGGAGAAATTTTTAAGTGCCCTCCTGCTGATTCTGCTACTATCTCCATCTCTACAGATAGGGCCTCCAAACTCCTTTCTGCAACTACTATCCTCCCTGCTGATAAGGACAGCAAGGCTGTGGAGAGTTCGGGAAAGAAGATCTACACTTCTGCCACCCTCTCATTTAGAGCCACCAACTACCAAACTCATATGACTAAATACTCCTTAGCTCTGTTGGACAAAGCAACTAAGGATTTAGGTGACATCCTTGACTGTGCAGCCAAAGCTTCCTTGTCTTCACTGATGGCACTCCTCTCTTAAATGAATAGACATTTCTAAGATGCAGTTGTGACGCAGATGAAGCCTCAGCCAGGTCAGCTGCATCAGCTTCAGTACTAAGAAGGTACTCATGGTTATGACTTCAGGGCCAAACTCCTTGACACACTTTTGGACCATTCAGCCCTTTGTGGTACAAAAGTGACCTGACCTGTTTAAATCTTTACAACAGAAAGGAAAAGAATTACAGCACCTAAAAAAAGAATTACAGGACTTAAAACACATCCTAGTCTCGCCTATTCCTAAGTTCCAGAGGAACTACCCGGCAAAGACAGCTGATCAGGAAAATCTCCAGACCTGTAGCTCTCCCCCGATATAGAAGACCGCCTCCTTAGGCTAGGCCTTCTTAGTCTTCCAGCCTAAGGCCTCCCTTTGCTGATGGGGCAGGTAGTCCTGCCTGACAGAATTTTTTGCCCCCTCCTCCCTCATCCATACCCCTAACTGCCCATCTCTCTCATAGTCTCCCTGCATGGTCACTCATTACAACAGACAAATGGGTTCTGTCCATCATCCAGAACAGCCACTTCGTCTTGGATCACCCCCCCCCAATAAGACTGTGGGTATTCACAAGCTCCTCCCAGTCAACTACCCATTCTCCATCAGGTTTTGCAAACCCTGCTACAACAAGGCTCTGTAAAACCAGTACCTACACAATCAAAATGAAAAGGATTCTACTCCAGAATCTTTTTGGTACCCAGAAAGGAAGGACCATGGAGGCAGAGTCTAAACCTCCCGTGCCTCAACCCCTTTCTAAAAGTTCCTACTTTCAGGATGCTCACCCTACCTACTCTCTCCTTCCATTCATCCTTCCTCAGGATTTCATGGTAATTCTGGACATAAAGGATGCCTACTTTCACATGCCTATAAAGCCCGCCTTCAGGAAATACCTGAGATTCCTGGCAGGCTCATCTCGCAGTTATGCCCTTACCTAGACAACCTCCTAATTCAGGCAAAAGACAAGGAAACTCCATCACTCCCAGGACCTTCTGGTACTCCTACAGTCTCTGTAGTTCATGATCAACTTCCCAAAATTCTACCACAGACCCACACAGGATATTGTCTTCCTGGGTTACAGGATCAGGACAGACCTCATGAAGGCCTTCCGTCCAGCACAAAAGGCGGTATCCCTCTCACATCACCTTATTGCTGTCCTACAATCAACAGAACTGACTGCAAGACAGTTTCTGAGACTTCTAGGTTACATGGCAGCTAACATTCCCATGTCACCCCTAGCAAGGATGCACATGAGGAAACTTCAGTGGTACCTTCGGTTGGTGTGGACCCAGCACTCCCACCCTCTAGAGTTCAGGATCCCCCTGCTTACATCAGGAACTGAGGTGGTGGGTTGCTCAAGTAGCCCAGAACCCAGGATTCCCTCTCCAGACACCCTCTCACTCCCAGACCATGCACAAAGATGCCTCCTATCTTGTCTGGGGAGCATCTCTGGGGAAAAGGAAAGTACAAGATTTGTGGACAGACGCAAATGAGATAACATAAACATCAGAGAAATGAGCGCCATCCTCCGTGCTATACAGGCCTTCCAGCCCTACCTAGAGGAGGGCCCTGTAAAGATATTCACAGACAACACCACAGTCCTGTAGTATCTCAACAAGCAGGGAGGGACCCAAATCCTACCTTCTATGCAGACTAGCTCTGCGGGTGTGGGAACTGGCTTTGGCACCTGGCCACCTATCAGGGTATCATCCTTCAGGCAGCCTACATCCCATCCCTGCAGAACTCCCAGGCAGATTACCTAAGCAGAACCATTTCAAACAACCACAAATGGATGCTTCAAAGAGATGTTTTCCTGAATATGGTCCACAGGTAGGGTATTCCACAAATAGACCTGTTCGCCTCCTCCATAAACAGGCAACTCCCTGGCTACTGCACCAGGACACCAGACATCAGGGCATTAGCAACAGATGCCTTCTTGATAACCTGGAATGGGAAATTCCTGTATGCATTCCCCCCTTCCCATTGATAGAAAGGGTCCTGCTGAAAATTCAGCAGGACTCACCCAAAATCTTGCTGGTGACTCCCTACTGGCCAAGACAGCACTGGTTCCCTCCTCTTCTTCACCTGTCCAGGGGCAATCATCATAAGTTGCCGCCCTCAGTGGACCTGCTCACACAGCACAAGAGTACTCCGATACACCCACAGTGGCAATCCATGCACCTCACCCTGTGGGTGATAGGATTCTGATCCCCTTCAGACACCTGTATAACAAGGATGCGCTCACTGTCCTGCAGGAGGCCAGGAAACCCAAAACAAGGAAATTCAGTCTCTCAAAATGGAAAAGGTTATCTATCTGGTGTCACAACAGACAGTTGGACCCGCTGAAAAGTGATATGCCTCTCATCCTGTCATACCTGTGTGAACTCATACAGACAGGGTTGTCTTACTCATCTCTGAAGGCACACTTCTCTGCTATCTCTGCCTGCCTCCCCCTGGATCCACCCCTTACATCCAGACTCCCCTTCAAACTTTTCCTCAAAGGTGTATTACACTTAAGACCACCCAAAAAAAAGTCTCCCCCTGCCTGGGACCTAAACTATGTTCTAGAAAAACTCACTCTAGCCCCTTTTGTGCCAGCAGACAAGGCCACCTTAAAATTTTGCACATGGAAAACTGTATTGCTGGTAGCTCTTGACTTCCACCAGAAGGGTTTCAGAATTGCAAGCTATTATAGCTACACCACCTTTCCTAATCTTCCACCTAGACAGGGTGACCCTCAGGACAAACCAGTCATTCATTCCCAAAGTAGTGAATGGCCTATCCTTGATTAGCCCATCCACCTGCCCACCTTGTTCCCTAACCCACAGGAGGATAGTGAGAGTGTGCTGCATTCCCTAGACATCCACAGACAACTTAGGTTTTATCTACATAAAAACAAACCCTTTACTTCATAGGAGAACTTCATAGGTTAGTACTAAGCTAACTGCCCTTGTGAGCCATTTTAAGCTTAGCCAATTATCCCTTGTGAGTGTCCTTCCACCCCAGGGCCTTGGGGAAAGCTGTGAGCAAGCAGACCATTTCGGCCTGGATCTCCTGGGCCATCTTCCTTCTGCTACCTACATCATGGTAAGAGCTTTTGCAGGGCAATGTCAAGGCCTCTTCTGGTGCCTTCTCTAAAGGGCTAGACACCAACTCCATACTTGAGGCAGCCACTTTGTCTTCAGTACACAGTACACACCTGCACCAAGCACTACAAACTGGACCAAATCTCCAGAGCCAGGGTGGGTTTTGCCAGGCCTATCCTACACAGATTCCTCAAACTTAGTCTAGGTCACCTCCCAATCCTCAGTGAGCTTTGGCAATCACCCACAAGTAGAATATGGGTCTATATTATATGCTCGAAGTTTTAAAACATTGACGCTCATATGATCGACACCATATGAGCGAAGTTTTAAAACATTGAACATATAATAAAAATAAACAAAAAGAAAAAAAAAACTACCTGAATGCTTTAAGCAGGGGGGCAAGCCCCCTGTACTTAAATATACCAACTCCGAGATCGCACTACAGTGAAGTAAAGGGAAATATTTCCTATGGCGATCTCCATTGAAATTTGCGAGCTTTCAAAAGTTCGCTCATATGGTATCTACCATATGAGACTCAAACTTTTGAAAGTTCGTGCTTCTGATGTAGACCTGTAGAGTACTGCAACATTGGAATAGACAGACATAGGAAAGTTGTGTTCAAAATCTTACCATAACCATAGATGTCCTCCTCTTGCATGTTGCACTATTCTTTCCCACCCATCTTCCCCACTTGTATGACTGCACTTGCTCTCCTGGGCAATACTGGACAGGCTGTGCCCTAGCAGGACTGGCTCCGAATGGGGCTTTTACTAGGTTCTGAGGGCTGGTGCCGCAGACGTCACTTAAGGGCCACGTTTCAGCAGCCATGTCAGACATCCAATGCACCAAGAGGGACTGAAAATCTTTGGAAACCTGGGCGGATGAACTGGAGAGGAAGAGGGGTAAACCCACAAGTAGAATACTGCAATATGGAAGAGAAGGACATCTATGGTTATGGTAAGATTTTACACAACTTTCCTTTTTGTCTGTGCTGCTTGGTTGTTGAGATATTTAGAAAATATGAAATTTATGAAAACAGAAATAAAGGTTGTATGAACTGTGACATTTGGGCAATACCCCATCAGACTGCCAACAATGTGATGTCCCTTACTGCCCTTGGTCAGCAACTAAGGATCTTCAGTCATCACTACTGACTCCAATATGAGACCGTCACTTAAACAGGAGTAATATTTCACAATTTCCCCAAGAGCACAAGAACATGCTCTGTAACCTAGGACTGGACTGTATACTTCTGTCCACCCCCAAAATATAACTTCTTATTACACACTTCAGAGCAGTGTGTCCCAGTTTAAGACCTCTGATACACTTCCACTTAAATTAAATCTCACACATCGAAACACATCTGGGAAAGCCTGACACAGATTTCCAACTGCGCCCCTTCCCCGGAATAATATGGTGAAACACTGCCACCAATCAGAGAGCCTACATGCCTTTTTAAGGAAGGTGTCCCAATTATGACAAATGATAGCAAACGATCTAAAGCAGGCAGGTTTTCAGACTGGCCCAGGAAGTTATTAAAACAGGTGTAAGCACACACTGCTCACTAAACAAAATACTGATTCACCAACCATAATGTAAGTTAATAAAAATATTTAATAATGAATAAAATGATTAAAAATACAAAACAGTAATTTTCCATTAAACAGAACTCAATCATCAGTTAAATTAAATCAATACTGAAGGATATAATCCAACATTTAGAAAAACTCTGATTAGTTATAAATTTCCTATCTGATTAAAGAACACTGTCCCTGAGCTAAACTAAATTATTACAACAGAGCAAGGGCAGGCTTACAGTTCTTGGGGAGTCCTTTTGGGTATCCACTGCACAATGCAACTGTAAACAACTGACTTCAGCTGTCTTCAGTGGGCTCTTTTATAGACTAGCTTAACTGTCACAGTTCTAATTTTCATTTCGTATTTTGAAAATCAACCAACAGATGTTTACTAAAATTCCTTCCTGCCTTTCAGCTTCTGACAGTAATGCACAAAAATGGTCAGCATTCCAATGACATCTGCTGATCACCTGATTCTGAGATAGTCTGCATTTAGAGTCTTCACAAATATGTGCAGTTAGAAATACAAAGGAACACTGTTCAAGTCTTTAAAGCATTCTGTACAAACAGATTATAAATCAAAATGCAAGAACTTGTTTACAATGTCAGTTAGGCATAATGGCATATAAAACACAGGTTAATCAGAAATTATGTACAAAATCTCAGCATACCTCAACCTGAAATCATAAAATAATGGACAAAGGCACATGAAAATATGTGCAAATATGTATGCGATTAACATAAAGTTTGCATACATAGTTATGTAACCCCACCCACTATTGTGGGATACCAACTTTTAAATGCAAATTGAAGAACAGACAAAATATTACACACGCAGTAAACAGAACAATACTGTTTTATTTAAGTTAATATTTGAACTTGTATTGAACTTTGAACTTGTGCAAACTACAAAACTAAAATACAATTTTCTTTTATAAAAATAAAATTAACTGCTTCAGTCTTCTACAGCCAGAAAATAAATGCGCTGGATTTAAACAGAGGAAAGCAGCAGACTGGTAGATTTACAGACTGAGCACTTTTTAGCAAATGCAGTCAGTTCTTTCAAAGCAGAGAGGTGTAGCAGTTAATTGAATTCAGATAATTGTAATATATGGATTTAGCTTACACTAGGAATACATTCAATGTAATTTCTACAAAGATCATTTTGAAACAAAATTTTCTATAGAAAATATTTAAGCAGTCTATTGTAGAATTATCCATACAAAACATTACTTTTGAAACGCATTTAGGCTCCTGAACTAACATTGCCTTTAGCTGTTTTTTTTAAATGATCATCTACAGATAGTGCCTGTTGCCCTTGAAGAATAAATTGCTTATGTTACATTAAAAAAATAAGTAATATTGCAGTAGGAAATGGATGGCAAACTGATAGGTTCATAGTTACTAGGTATCTCTGCCAAAGAGGACATTCTCAGGACTGCAGCATCCACCCCATTTACAAGTACAACACAGTACAGTATCAGCAATCCATCTACATACTGTGAGAATAGAACCCACAGCCTTCTGCATCAAAAGCAAGTATACTACCTGTTGTGCTGCTAACAACACAAACCGACTTTGCATAGTTCTTCAGGGGGAGAGCAGTTTAGTGCTGTTTATGCCATCTGGAAAAAGCCAAAGTTTATTTGGGGGGGGGGGGGACAAAGGCCCAAAACCAGGGACACTTTTTAAACATTGGATCTGACATTGTCGTCTTCATTTGATCTTCAACTTGTGGGTCTAGGCACTGACATCAGTGCCGAGCCGTCCATATCCAAGCTATGGTGCTGAAACTGAGCTCCTCCCCTACCTGTAATGCCCCTCTCCCCCTCACTACCTTAGATCTTGTTTGCTGCCATTCCAGCTACAAGCAGGCCATTTGAGCTCCCATCGTATTTGTGAGTTTCTTTGGCTATTTGTGAGAATCTTTGTACTTTGGTACCATTTTAAAAACTTTCCTGTTAGTTTCTGAGCTTTTTCCCACCTTTCACATTCTTCATAAATATCAATTTTCATTGCTTCAAGTTTCTTCTGGTCAGGCTCTCTTTCTGTCTTGGCTGATAAATCGGACAAGTCAGGGAAAAGGTGCTGGTTTTAAAAAATGCACTGGGTGTGGGCATAAGCTCCCACCCTCTGATGGTCACACGTTGTGTGCAGTATGTTTAGGTGTCCCTCACTTAGACTCTGGATGCTCTATTTGTGCGTGGTTTTCATCCTGTACCCTCGTGGATAGCCGCAACAAGCTAATTCGTTAGGGTTTGTTACCCAGTTCTTCTGGTACAGGTGCAGGGACTCGACCTCCTGCTAGGTCGTCCGAGACTAAAAGCAAGGATGTCGATAAGAAAGCTGAGAGAAAGGAGGACGAGAGAGAGAAAAACCTAAAAGCAACCACAAGCCTCGGAGAAGAGGAGACTTGCAGAATCTTCTCCTGCTGCTGGTGAACCGTCTCCCAAGATCAGGCCCAGGTTATCTTCCTCTCAGCCTAGGTTCTCTCCTGATCCTCTGGATTCAGCCTCACCCAGGCACCACTGCCGGCCTACTTCTGTGACTTCCTGTGCCAGGTCTTCCCATAGCTTATCCGAGAGAGAAATGGACCACCTAATGAGACTGTTCCTGCGAGCTCAGATCCAGCTGGGGGTCCCCCCCGGCCCCTCCCCACTGAGAGCAGGGGGTCCCTCCCTTTCCTTTTCTGGGTGTCCTTTCCCGAGCCCCAGGGCTTTGGGACCTTCGGATGATAGAGTTGCCGGGGTCGACGTTTTGTTTCTTTAACGTCAACCATGGCCTTGAGTTCCTCTGCCCCTTTCTCTTCAGTGCTGGAGAGTTCAGAGTCGTAGTCCGATCGGCGCCGGTTCCAAGGGTTTGGCGGCATCATTGAGGTTTTCACTGCCTTCCCTTCCCCTCGGAACCTCACCACTGAGCAGCTCGGCACCAACTCCTTTGTCAGTGCAGATGAGGTCTGAGGTTTCAACTTCGCCAGTGTCCAGTGCCTCGGCGCAGTTGCTTGCAGCGCTGATCTCCCACTCTGCCATTGTTCGCGGTGGAGAGGGTCCTCTCAAGTTTAGTGTCAAGATCCTCAGTGCCTCCCCCTCCAGATTCTCTTCAGTTCCAGCTGGACTCTGGACCCGACGTCTCCAGTCCTCCACTTCGACAGCCTGCCCTAACCCTCCAAACATTTCTCCCTTTGGAGACCCAGGCTTTCAGTTCCTCCCCAGAGTCTCCCCTTGAGGAAATCCACCGAAAGCACCTGTGCAAGAGGAGGCATATTGACTCCACCCCTGAGTCTGTCACTGAAGACGCTGACTGGGAGGAAGGTGAGAGCTCCCCACAATCTCCACCCAATGATGTCTTCTTTGGAGACATCATGGAAATTCTGCATCAGAAGGGTGGATGGTCTGCCCCAAAGCCCAGTTTGGACAAGTAAGTGTTCCTGGAGGCATTCAGCTCAGGGCCATCTACTTCCTGGGTGACTCCCCCCCCCCCCCCCCCCGCAGACCCATTAATAGACTTCATCGCCTGGAGGGTGTGGAAGCAACTGGACGCGGTGGAACCAGTCCCAAAATGCCCTGACAAGATCCTTAGTCCCCCACCAGACAGGAGTTTTTTTTGCAGAAGAGCTTCCCTTTTGATGGCTTGGTGGTTGCAGCTGCCACAAAAAAGGAGCTGACCCAGGAAAGCTCCTCTGTCCATCCGCCTGCCAGGGACTCCAGAGAGGTGCAGACAGGGGGAAGCATGTTTATACATCAGCGACCTTCTCTGAGGGAGCTGAATTACATGGCGCTGTTCACTAGATTGCAGAGGTCACTCATCGAAGACCTTTCTGTGTCTACCCCATAATCCATGTCGGCAGAGGAGAAGATGATCATCTCCTCCAGACAGGCCACTCTAAAAGACATTTCCAACACCTCTGTGAGGCTCCTCTCCTGTGCCATGGAAGGTGCACCTAGAGCAGCTGGGACGGACTACTCAAAGGACATGGCCAGTGTTACAGGATAATCTACACGTCAGTGTTCTGGAGATGAGGGCAGTGCTTCTAGCATTGCAGGCACTGTATTCATTTCTCCTGAGAGGAACGATTGCGATACAGACAGGCAACATGGGTGTGGTCTGGTGTATCAAACTGGGAAGAACCAAGTCTTACACCCTCTGTTGAGAAGCCATGAGGTTGTGGGAATGGGTGATTTTCTCAGGCCACCTTCTTATTGCAAAGTACATTCTGGGGAGTTCCAAAATCCTAGCAGACAAACTCAGCAGGACCAATCAGTGGCAGACATGATCTTCCAGAAATGGGGTCAACCGAGCTGTGATCTCTTCGCCTCACCTTCCAACACCAAGTGCATCAAGTTTTTCCCCCGGATCCCCCCCCCCCCACAGGGGAGGGATTCCTAGGGATGGTCTAGTTCATTCTTGGTCTGCTGTATGCATACCCCCTTCCTCTTATTGCAAAATTCCTTCAGAAGGCTCAGAGGTCGAGGTGCCGCGTGACCCTCATTGCCCCCTTCTGGCCCCGTCCAGTTTGGTTTCCTCTCCTTTTGTCTCTGTGTCCATCCTCCTTGGATTCTGCATTGATGTCCAGATCTGATTTTCAATCCAGAGTGAGATTATCATTCCGATTTGGAAAGCCTGAAGCTCACAGCTTGGCTTCTGCAGTTCCAGTGATGGCTAGAGATGTCCTTCGTGTTTCACTGTTGCAGTCATCACACTTGGCTTATCTGCCTGCAGGTAGCCCTCAGTCGGCCCAAATACCAGAGTCTTGGGATTTCTGCGTTGGATGCTGTCGCCTCTTCATGACATCAGATCGTCAGGGGTATAAAACATGCAGCCGACGCCATTACATCAGCTTTTCTTGCCGCACAGGAGCCGAAGCAGTTTGCAAGTGCCGGTTGGCCGCTACCTGAAATTTTCATTTTTCGAGTTTCAAACCTGAAGTCTTCTAAAGCTAAGTACCCTGTTGGGTATTCTTTTTTCTTGCTCTAACCAATGTCAGAAAAAGTTAACAATTGTCTTGCCTGTTGAAAGCAAATACCTCATTCTTACTTTTATACCTGTTTAGGCCCAGACCACAACGTCCCTCGCTGTCGGTTTTGTGTCTTGTTTAACGCCCGAACTATTCGTCATCTGGCTTTGTTGCTAAATTCTTTCTCCGTATTCCAAAATGGCTTCAGTAAGCCATCTGACTACCGAAAAAACATAAGGATAAAGACAGACAGACTGCATAGGTCCAAAACTGCCAGCTACGCTTCTGTTAAGCTAGTCACCAGTCTGCCGGTACTCAGTGAGGCACTTTTGCAGCCACTGATACCCGCTTCTACAGATTTGCAGGCTTCTACTGAGACCCGTTCGGAGTCCAGAATGCTGCGAGATGCTTCTTCGATTATGGACCCTGTGGATGTCTCTTCCTTGTATGGGTCCGGAGCCGCTGTGCAGGCACCGGCTTCTGAGGGTGTATTCCGACTTTCCGATGTTCATATTAAACAGACTACTTCGTTTCAGACTAAAACGACCAAGTTTCTCGGGCCCAGAGTTCGCATTGCGCCTAGAAAACGGACGACTAAAGTGTATGCTCAAGCTTCCATGCCACAGAAACAAATTCTTAGAATGGCTGAAGATCTTATAACTCTAATTAGGGGAAGTCAGCCTTCCCCTTCTAAAAGACACAGAATTGATTTCCCTTCTGAGTCAAGACCATGAGTCTGATGACTCTGATCCCCCTGATTACCAGGGCATACCCTTATCTACCTAAGAGGATTCCGATGCAGAGGATTCCATTCCCTCTGCCTCCCTTCCAGAGGACTTTTCTTTTGGTGAAACCTTGCATACCTTAAGAGAGCAGTTATGCTGGGAATGCAAAGACTACCCACAGTCCAAAAAGAGACTCTGAGAATATTTAGACTTGCCTCAGCACAGGCCTCTAGCTATACCCCTGTCCTGGATATTGTAGATGATGTTTTCATGGAATCCAGTCTTACTCCTGATACTTTACCACCAGCTCCTAGAAAGACTGACGGGTACTGTAGGGTACCTGACTCTCACAAATTTCTCTTTAAGAATCCCACTGCGGATCCAGAGACCATTTCCCGGGGACCTAAAGGTATTAAGGCTACTACAGCCAAAAATCCTACCCCTTCAGACAGGGATTTGAGGGCTTTAGACAGATGGGGCAAGAAGGTATATACCTCTGCAACTCTTTCCATCAGGGCTTTAAATTGCCAGTTTCACATGTTGAGGTACCAGCAGCATGTTATGGAACTAATTAAGCAAAAAATGTTGTTGCTTCCAGATTTTGCAGAAAATAAAGATTTACAAGAGTTAATGCATTCTGCAAACCAAGTCAGTAAACATACTTTGCAGTGTGGTTTTGATAGCTTAGAAGCATATTGCAGGGCTGCTGTCACTGGATCTGTACTGAGAAGGCATGCCTGGCTGAAGGAACCTATCTTGCCAGACCATGTATAAGCAAAACTACTAGATGCTCCATTAAACCAGGAACATTTGTTTCTGCACAAAAGCAGAAGAGGTTCTTAAAAAGATGGAGGAAAAAGCTAAATCTATGCAAACTGTTAAAGATTTCTTACAGGTACAGCCACCTAGAATTCAGTAGGCATTGACCTTCAAAAAACTGGTCCTTTCCAGTCCCTACCAGGTCTTCAGCCCAAACCCAGGTGTAACAGACCACCAAGGCTACATTCTCCGGGTACACAGAGATCTAAACAATGGTGTGCTCCCCCCTCAAAAACAGGTAGTGGTAAGCCACTCCCTTATGGAAAAAATTCACAATGACTTGTCTTATCATTCTTCCCAGCCATGCCCAAGTACTTGTACCCCTAGGAGGAACACTCGCCCTGCATGCAAAAAACTGTATGTTCTTGTTTCACTGTTGCAGTCATCACATTTGGGTTATCTGCCTGGAGGTAGCCCTCAGCCGGCCTGAATACCAGAGTCTTGGGATTTCTGCGTTTGCTGTCGCTTCTTCCATGACATCAAGTCATCAGGGGTATAAAACATACAGCCGATGCCATTACATCAGTCTTTCTTGCTGTGCGGTGCCCGAAGCAGAAGCAGTTCGCAAGTGCCGGTCGGCCGACTCCTGAAATTTTCGTTTTCAAGTTTCAGACCTGAAGTCTTCTAAAAGATAAGTACCCCATTGGGGATCCTTTTTTTCTTGCTCTAACTGATGTCAGAAAAAATTAATTGCCTTGCCTGTGGAAGGCAAATACCTCCTAGAGATCTTCATTCTTATTGCGTCACCTGTTTAGGCCCAGACCACGACGTCCCTTGCGGTCGGTTTTGTGCCTGTTCAATGCGTGAACTATCAGTCATCGGGCAATTTTTGTAGCCAATTACTTTCGCTCTTGATCTCCATACTCCGAAAGGGCATCGGTAAGCCACCCGACTACCGATCTTCCAAAAAAAGTAAGGATAAAAACAGAGACAGACAGCATAGGTCCAAAACTGCCGATGACGCTACCAGTAAACTAGTCGCCAGTCCACCAGTACTCAGTGAGGCGCTTTTGCAGCCCCTGATATCCACTTCTACAGATTTGCAGGCCTCTACTGAGACCCATTCAGAGTCCGGTATGCCACAAGATGCTTCTTCGACTGTAGAACCTGCGGATGTTTCTACCTTGAATGTGTCCGGAGCTGCTGTGCAGGCACTGTCTTCTGAGGGTGTATTCAGGCCTACTGATTTTCATCTTAAACAGCCGGCTTTGCTTCAAGCCAAAAATACCGAATTTCTCGGGCCTAAAGTTCGCACTTTCGCCTAGGAAACTGATGACCAAAGCGCATTCTCAGGCCCACAGGCCTCAAAACTAATGATTAGAATGGCTGAAGACCTTATTACCTTAATTAGGGGAACCAGCCTTCCCCCTCAGAGAGACCTAGAGCTGATTTTCTTTCTGATTCTTCTGATCAGGAGTCTGATATTTCTGTTCCTTCTGACTACCAGGACATACCTTTATCTGCCTGAGGATTTTGATGCAGAGGATTGCATTCCCTCTGCTTCCCCTCCAGAAGATTTTTCTTTTGGTGAAACCCTGCATACACTTAGGGAGCATTTCCGCTGGGAACGCCAGGGCTGCTCTCAGTCCAGAGAGAGACTCGAGGAATTTTTAAACCTGCCTCAGCACAGGCCTCTAGCTATCCCTTCTGTTCTGGAGATTGTAGATGATGTTTTCTTGGAATCCAGCCTTACCCCAGATACTTTGCCTCCAGCTCCCAGGAAACCTGACTGGTACTATAGAGTACCTGACTCTCACAAATTCCTTTTCAAGAGTCCTATTGCAGATCCAGAGACCATGTCCCAAGGGCCAAAAGGCATTAAGGCTACTACTGCCAAGAATCCTACCTCTTCTGACAGGGATTCTATTTAGACAGATGGGGTAAGAAGGTGTACACCTCTGCTACTCTGGCCATTAAGGCTTTAAATTGCCAGTTTCATATGTTAAAGTATCATCAGTATATTATGGGGCTAATTAAATAGAAAATGATGTTGATCCCTGACTGTGCAGAACACAAAGATTTACAAGAATTAATGCATTCTGCTGACCAAGTTGGTAAACCTACCTTGCAGTGCGTTTTTGATGCTTTAGAAGCATCTTGTAGGGCTGCTGTCACTGGGTCTGTTCTTAGAAAGCATGCTTGGCTTAAGGAACAAAGCTTGCCAGATCATGTCAAAGCAAAATTACTGGATGCACCCTTAAACCAAGAGCACCTATTTGGCAAGAAAGCAGAAGAATTTCTCAAAAGGAAGGAGGAGAAAGCTAAATCTATGTGAATTGTTAAAGATTTCTTACAAGTACAGCCATCTAGATTCAGTAGGCATTGGCCTTCAAAGAAGTGGTCCTTTCCAGTCCCTTCCAGGCCTTCTCAGTCCAATCCCAGGGGCAGCAGACCCCCAACACTGCAGTCTCAGGTTATGCACAGATCTAAGCAGTGGGGTGCTGTCGCATCCAAAACAGGGAGTAGTAAGCCACCCCCCCTTATGGTAAACTTGCACAATGACTTATCCGTAACTCCCCCAAGCCTTGCTCAAGTACTTGTACATTTAGGATGAAAACTCGCCCTGCATGCAAAACAGTACGAAAATATTCCCCAAGACAAATGGCAATTAAACATCGTTTCCCTAGGATATAGATTCCACTTCGACTCGCTCCCAAGTGGATGGCCAGACCACCCCCCAAACCAGTGGGCGGAGGCCCAAAAGAAAGTACTTTCTCTCCTCAGCATCAAGGCTATTCAACCTGTCCCAGCAGAACAAAGGGGACAAGGCTTTTATTCAAGACTCTTCCTGTTTCCCAGAAAAGAAAACTCTTGGCGTCCTATCCTGGATCTGTCTATTCTCAGCACCTTTCTGGTGGTTCCAAAATTCAAAATGCTAACTCTCCAACAGCTGCTTCCTATGCTAGCCAAGGATGCCTGGCTGGCACCCTAGACTTAAAAGGAGCTTATCTGCACATCACCCATAAGGGAATCTTGCAGGAAATACCTTCGCTTCAGGCCAGGCTTTATGCACCATCAGTTCTCTGCACTACCCTTTGGCTTATCTACTGCGCCCATGGTATTCACAAAGCGCCTAGCTCCAACCGTTGCATTTTGCAGGTAGAGAAGTATTCATATTTACCCATACTTGGGCAATTGCCTGATTCAGTTGGAAAATCAGGACTTGCTACTACAGCACCTGGCATTTGTAAATGGACTTCTAACTTCACTGGAGTACACCATCAACGAAAATATATCACACCTAGTACCCTGCCAACAGATTGTATTCCTAGGAGCAAGCTTGAACACAACTTCCCAGATGGCATTCCTCACTCCAGAGAAACAAATTTATTTGATGACTTACTTCAACCTACTGGCCACAAAAACCCAGCTTTCTGCGAGGAAAATACTGCAAGCTCTGGGGTTCATGGCCTCTTGCATTCTGTTAATTCCGTATTCAAGACTGCATATGAGGAAACTTCAGTGGTATCTAAAACGTCTGTGGTGTCAACATTCTCAGGACCTGGAAACAATAATTCCTATCATTCCTTGTATAAGAGCAGAGTTCCTTTGCTGGGCAGAGGCCTGCAACCACCCAAGGGACTCTCTTTCACTCTAACCCCTGCCGCCCAAACCCTAACAGACTCATCAGGCTATGCATGGGGGGCTTACATGGCAGGGCAGTGCATTCAGGGCAAATGGAACCCAAAGCAGATGCACCTGCGTATCAATCAAAAAGAAATGTTAGCTGTACAGAATGCTCTGAGCCTTCAAAGGCCTTATTCTTTCAGGACAACTATTGGTAAAGACAGACAACACCACAGTCATTTGGTACATAAACAAGCAGGGGGGGACACATTCCTACCCACTCCGCAGACTAGCCATGGCTCTGGAGCACAGCCTTGAGCAACCAAGTGCACCTACAAGCTCAATTCCTGCCAGACAAACTAAATTCATTGGCAGACGACTTGATCAGAAATCTCATGGACCCGCACGAATGAAAACTGGAACCCAAAATATTCAAACTTTTGGGGAACAAATGTGGGATCAGAGGTGGACCTGTTTGCTTCCCCTCAGAACTATCAATTGAACAAATACTGCACCAGAACTCCACACAGCCAAGCATGGAAGGTGGATGCCCTGTCCTTCTCCTGGGAAAGCCTCCGTCTGTGCCTTTCACCCTCTGCCTCTCCTCTCGAAGGTTCTACTAAAGATCAAACAGGACAAGCCAAGGACAATCCTGATTGTACCCGACTGGCCACGACAGCACTGTTATCCTCTTTTCGCAGTCCGACAGTGCTGCAACCATGGCACCTGCCTCACACCCCTTCCCTGCTGTCCCAGCAGGCGGGCCAGATTCTGCACCCTCAGCTTCAGACCCTGAACCTTGCAGCCTGGCTAATCCACTGAACTCTCCTCTAGCAACCCTAAGTAAGCAGGTGCTGGATGTCATTCTTGAGGCAAGGAGGCCTAGTACTAGAAAATCCTATTCAGAAAAGTGGCAAAGATGCTGTTCCTGGAGCCAGTCTCAAGGGATGGGCACAACTGTGCTCATCATACCTCGTATACTAGATTACTCAACAGAAAATGCTCCACAAGGGCCTATCCTTCTCTTCCATTAAGATTCATGCCTCTGCCATCTCAGCTCATTATAATACTGAGCCCACCCCTCTTCTCTCATCCCCTGGTAAAACAGTTCCTTAGAGGGGCCAGAAATTTAGACCCCCCCCCCCCAGGAGTGCTCCCACTCCAGCCGGGGACCTTAACTTTGTATTGGAAAAACGTACCCCCCCACCCCCACCCCCGTGAACCGGCTGCTACAGCAGAGTTGAAATTCCTCTCATGGAAAACAGCTTTTCTTCTAGCCATCACTTCAGCAAAAAGAGTGAGCTGCAGGCCCTTATGGCAGTGGAACCATTCATTATCTTCCATGCGGGCAAGGTTTCCCTCGGGACTAACCCCATCTTATGCCCAAGGTGGTTTCTAGTGTGGCCTTAAACCAGTCAATTCGTTTGCCTACTTTTTTCCCTAATCCTCAAAATAAAGGGAGAAGGATACTGCATTCTCTGGATGTGCACAGACAGCTTAGATTCTATTTGGACAGGACTAAGCCTCTCAGAAAATTTGACCAGCTGCTAGTCAGCTTTGCTGCAGGGGCAGAGGGGAAGGCCATTTCAAAGCAAACCATAGCTAAATGGATAGCACACTGCATCCATTTCTGCTACAAGCACCATGGAAAGCCTACCCCACAGGGGGATAAGAACACATTCCACTAGGGCTACATCTACCTCTACTGCATTTCTCAGAGGAGTCCCTAACTGGGACATCCTGGAAGCTGCAACCTGGAGTTCTGTACACATGTTCACCAAGCATTACCACTTGCCTATGTTTTCTAAATCCAGAGCTGGATTTGCCACAGCAGTCTTACAGGGCCTGATTGCCAGTCCTAATGCTTCTTAATCTACCTCCACCCTTCCTTAGCTTTGGGAATCAACCCAAATGTGATGACTGCAACAGTGAAACACGAAGAACATAGTACAGTTGTGTACACTTGCCATAAATGTAGATGTTTGAGTGTATTCACTGTTGCAGTCCTGGTTACCCTCCCTCCAGCCACCTGATTGTCTTTGCTTTCACCCGTCCTTTTTGGTTTGGCGTATCTTATACTTTGTTTATTTGCTTTTTTCTGGGGGTGTTCCACACCATATAATTGCTTCCTAATTTGGGGGCACCTGACATCTGGGGCAAGAAAAACTGATGTAATTGCATCAGCTGCATGTTTTATACCCCTGACGTCATGGAAGAAGCGACAGCCCGAACTATTCATCGAACATTTACATTTATGGTAAGTGTACACAACTGTACTATGTCCATTACCCAGAACCGATGGTTCCTAAACATTGTATCCCAGGGATACAGATTCTACTTCCACTTACTGCCAGACCCCAAGCAGGTTGCCAGACCTTCCTCCAAACCATTGGGCAGAGGCTCAAAAGCAAGTACTTTCTCTTCTCAGTATCCGGGCTATTCAGCCTGTTCCAGTAGAGCAAAGAGGACAGGGATATTCTTCGTGTTTCACTGTTGCAGTCATCACACTTCGGTTATCTGCCTGCAGGTAGCCCTCAGTCGGCCCGAATACCAGAGTCTTGGGATTTCTGCGTCTGAAGTGGTCTCTTCCAGGTCGTCAGGGGTACAAAACATGCAGCTAATGCCATTAAATCAGCTTTTCTTGCCGAGCGGAGCCCGAAGCCGAAGAAGTTAGCAAGTGCTGGTCGACCACCTCCTGAAGTTTTCATACCCTGTTGGGGATCCTTTTTTCTTGCTCTAACCGATGTCCGAAAACATTAATAATTGTCTTCCCTGTGGAAAGCAAATACCTCACAGAGATTTTCATTCTTACTGCATCACCTGTTCAGGCCCAGACCACTACGTTCCTCACTGTCGGTTTTGTGCCCTGTTCAATGCCCGAACTATTCATTGGGCTATTTTAGTCCCTAAATTCTTTTGCTCTCGTTCTCTATATTCCGGAGTGGCTTCGATAAGCCATCCGACTGCCGATCTTCCGAAAATACTGAAGGATAAAGACAGAGACAGACCGCATAGGTCCAAAACTGCCGACAACGCTTCCGTTAAGTTAGTCGCCAGTCCGCAGGTACACAGTGATGTGCTTTTTGCATCCCCTGATACCTGCTTCTACAGATTCGCAGGCCTCTGCTGAGATGCATTCGGAGTCCGGTATGCCGCGAGATGTTTCTTTGACTATGAAACCTGCTGATGTCTCTACTTTGGATGGGTCCGGAGCCGCTGTGCAGGCACCAGCTTCGGAGTGTGTATTCAGGCCTTCCGATGTTCATATTGAACCAACTACTTCATTTCAAACCAAAAACACCGCATTTGTCAGGCCCAGAGTTCGCACTACGCCTAGGAAACAGATGACCAAAGTGCATTCTCAGGGCCCCATACTACAGAAACAAATGCTTAGAATAGCTAAAGACCTTATTACCTTAATTAGGGGAAGCCAGCTTTCCCCTCTAAAAGACCAAGAACTGATTTTTCTTCTGATTCTTCAGACAAATGAGTCCACTGACTCTGACAATTCTGATTACCAGGACATACCTTTGTCTACCTATCAGGATTCTGATGCAGAGGGTTCCATTCTCTCTGCTTCCCCACCAAAGGATTTTTCTTTCGGTGAAACCCTGCATACCCTCAGAGAGCATTTCTGCTGGGAGTGCCAGGACTACCCGCAGTCCAAAAAGAGACTCAGGCAATTTTTAAACTTGCCCCAGCACAGGCCTCTAGCTATCCCTCATGTTCTGGAAATTATAGATGATGTCTTCATTGAATCCAGTCTTACCCCTGATACTTTGCCACCAGCTCCCAGGAAAACTGACAAGTACTACAGAGTACCTGACTCTCTCAAATTCCTATTTAAGAATCCTACTGTGGATCCAGAGACCATTTCCCAGGGACTTAAAGGCATTAAGGCTACTACAGCCAAAAACACTACTCCTTAGGACAGGAATTCTAGGGCTTTGAACAGATGGGTAAAAAGGTATTTACCTCTGCTACTCTTGCCATCGGGGCTTTAAATTGCCAGTTTCTCATGTTAAAGTATCAGCAACATATTATGGAACTAATTAAACAAAAAATTATGTTGATTCCTGATTGTGCAGAACATAAAGATTTACAAGAGTTAATGCATTCTGCTAACCAGGTTGGAAAACATAATGTGGCTTTGATGCCTTAGAAGCATCTTGCAGGGCTGCTGTCACTGGGTCTGTTCTTAGAAGGCATGCATGGCTTAAGGAACAAATCTTGCCAGACCATGTCAAAGCAAAATTACTAGATGCTCCATTAAACCAAGAATGTCTGTTTTACACTAAAGCAGAAGTCCTCAAAAAGATGGAGGAAAAATATAAATCTATGCAAACTGTTAGATTTCCTACAGGACAGCCACCTAGATTCAGTAGGCATTGGCCTTCTAAAAACTGGTCTTTCCCAGTCCCTCCTAGACCTTCTCAGTCCAAACAGTCTCAGGGTATGCACAGATCTAAATAATGGAGTGCTCCCACCTCAAAATCAGGGAGTAGTAAGCCACCATCCTATGGAAAAAGTTCACAATGACCTGGCCTTCACCCTCCAAGCCTTGCCCAAGTACTTGCACCTTTAGGAGGAAAACTAGCCCTGCACGCATAAAACTGGGAGTACATTACCCAGGACAGATGGGTCTTGAACAATGTATCCCAGGGATACAGATTCTACTTCCACTCACTGCCAACCACAAGCAGATGGCTAGACCTCCCCCGAAACCAGTGAGCAGAAGCACAAAAGCAAGTGTCAGGAATTGCTACTTCAGCACCTGGCATTTGTAAAGACTTCTAACTTCTCTGGGGTACACCATCAATGAAAATAAATCACATCTGGTGCCTAGCCAAAAGATTGTATTCCTGGGAGCAAGCTTGAACACAACTTCCCAGATGGCATTCCTTACTCCAGAAAATCAGGTTTATTTGACAAACTACTTCAAACTAATGGCCACCAGAACCCAGCTATCAGCAAGAAAAATACTGCAAGCCCTAGGGTTCATGGCCTCATGCATTCTACTAATTCCATATGCAAGACTGCATATGAGGAAACTCAGTGATACTTAAAAAGTCTCTGGTGCCAACATTCTCAGGACCTGGAAACAATTATTCCCATCATTCCTTGTCTAAGGGCAGAGTTCTTTTGGTGGGCAGAGGCTTGCAACCACAAGGGACTCCCTTTCACTCAACCCCTCGCCGCCCAAACCCTGACAACAAACGCATCAGACTATGCAGGGGGGGCTCACATGGCTGGCAAATGCATTCAAGGCAAATGGAGCCCAGGACAAATTCACCGACATATCAATCAAAAAGAGATGTTAGCTGTACAGAATGCTCTGACAGCCTTCAGATACCTTATCCTTCCAGGACAGCTCTTGATAAAGGCAGACAACACCACAGTTATGTGGTACATAAACAAGCAGGGGGGAACTTATTCCTACCCACTCTGCAGGGTACCATGGCCCTGTGGAACACAGCCTTCAGCAACCAAGTGCACCTGCAAGCTCAATTCCTGCCAGGCAACAAAATTAATTGGCAGAAGACTTGAGCAGAAATCTACTGGACTCACATGAGTGGAAACTGGAACCCAAGTCATTCAAACTTCTAACCCACAGGTGGGGGACACCAGAGGTGGACCTTTTTGCCTCACCCCAAAACCGAAGTCCCCACAGCCAAGCATGGAAAGTAGATGCCCTATCCTTTACATGGGAAAACCTCTCAATTTATGCCTTCCCCCTCTGTCCCTCCTCTCAAAAGTACTAAAGATCAAACAGGACAAACCAAGGGCAATTGTTATTGCACTGGACTGGCCCTGCCAACACTGGTACCCACTCCTACGCTGTCTGACAGCAGTGCCACACTGGCACCTACATCAACACCCCCCCCCCTGCTGTCCCAGCCGAAGGGGCAGATTTTGCATCCTCAGCTGCAAACCCTAAACCTTGCAAGCCTGGCTTATTCCCTGAATACACACCCAGCAACCCTCAGCAAACAGGTGCTGGACGTCATTCTTGAGGCCAGAAGGCCTAGTACTAGGAAATCCTATTCAGAAAAATGGAAAATATACTGTTCTTGGAGCCAGTCTCAAGGAAAGGTCACAGCCATGCCTACCTTACCTCAAATCCTAGATTACCTAGCAGAGGTGCTCCACAAAGGCATATCCTTCTCTTCTATTAAGATTCATGCCTCTGCCATCTCAGCTCATTGTAATACTGAGCCACCTCTCTCTTTTCTCACACTCTGGTCAAACAGTTCCTGAGAGGAGCTAACAATTTAATACCCCAAGGAGAGCTCCCACCCCTGCCTGGGACCTTAACTTTGTACTAGAGAAACTCATGCTTCCCCCTTTTGAGCCTGCTGCTACAGCACAGTTAAAATTCCTCTCTTGGAAAACAGCCTTACTTCTATCCATCACTTTAGCAAGAAGATTGAGTTACAGGCTCTAATGGCTGTGGGGACCCCTTCATTATTTTCCATGCTGACAGGGTTTCCCTCAAGACTAACCCATCTTTTATGCACAAGGGTGGTATCCAGTGTGGCTCTAAACCAATCCATCCATTTACCAACCTTTTTCCCTAATCCTCAGAATAAAGGGGAAAGGATCCTGCACTCTTTGGATGTACACAGACAACTCTGGTTCTACCTTGACAGGACTAAGCCTTTCAGAAAATCTGACCAGCTGCTAGTCAGCTTTGCTACAGGGGCAGAGGGCAAGACCATTTCAAAGCAAACCATTTCCGAATGGATAGCACACTGCATCCATTTCTGCTACAAACTCCATGGAAAACCTACCCCACAGGGGATCAGAACTCATTCCACTAGGGCTACCTCAACCTCTCTACAGCATTTCTCAGTGGAGTGCCTACCAGGGACATCCTGGAAGCTGTAACCTGGAGTTCTGTACACACCTTCACCAAGCATTACCACTTACCTGTCTTTTTTTCTAAATCCAGAGCTGGATTTGCCACAGCAGTCTTACAAGGCCTGCTAGCCAGCCCCAACACTTATTGACTGCCTCCACCCTTCCTCAGCTTTGGGACTTAACCCAGATGTGATGACTGCAACAGTGAAACACGAACATATTACAGCTGTGTACACTTACCGCAAATGTAGATGTTCAAGTGTATTCACTGTTGCAGCCCTAGTTACCCTCCCTTTAGCCCCCTGACTCCCTATCCTCTTTTTGGCCATATCTTATGGCTGTGGTATTTACTTTTTACTGGTGGTGTTCCACACCATGTAATTGCTTCTTATTTTGGGGGCTCCTGACATCTGGGGCAAGAAAAACTGATGTAATGGCATCTGCTGCATGTTTTATACCTCTGACGTCATGGAAGAGGTGACCGCATCCGACACAGAAATCCTAAGACTTTATTTGGGCCGACTAAGGGCTACCTGCAGGCAGATAACCCAAGTGTGATGACTGCAACAGTGAATACACTCTAACATCTACATTTATGGTAAGTGTACACAACTGTACTTTCCCGGGCTTTCATCTCCCGTGAAGCTTATGTTGCTTTCGGGTCACAAGTCATCCACCATGAAGATCTGTGCTAGTAAATGAAAGAAATTTTCCATTTGGGTGCCACCCAACTCGGTGGATCCTTTTACTGTCTCTATTCCTTCAGTTTTAGATTTTCTGGTTTGCATCTTCAACCAAGGTGCCGATTTTTCAACAGTTGAAGTCCAACCAGCTGTCATATACCATTATCACTTCAGACTACAGGATTCTTCTCTGGCTGCTTCTAGATTGTGCAAGGCCTTTTTGAAAGGTATGTTTCTTTTACGGGCTCCAGTTAAGGAACCAGCCCCTCCTTGGGACCTAAGCTCTGTACATCAAGCACTCTTGTTGTCTCCCTTTGAGGCCTCTGCAAGAGTGGGTCTACAGTTTTTGTCATGGAAAACAGCTCTACTGGTAGCCTTTACTTCCTAAGTGGGTTTCTGAGTTACAGGCCTTGCATTCAGCCCCTGTACCTTATTTTTCGCAAGGATCGTGTTTCTCTTAGGCTGAACCCTTCCTTCATGCCCAAGGTCGCCTCAGAGAAGACTATTAATCAGGTCATCCATCTTCCTGTTTTCTTCCCAAAGTTTCGCAATAAAGGGGGGGGCATCAGCTGCATATGCTTTATGTACATAGGCAGCTCCTTTTCTATCTAGACAGGACCAAATCTTTCAGGAAGTTCAATCAGCTGTTTGTATCATATTCTAAGTCCAGATTGGGATTGCCTGTTTCTAAGGTAACCATTGCCAACTGGATTGCGAAGTGCATCACTTTTATTTATAAGAGGCATGGCGTTCCTGTTTTTTCTACAGTGAAGTCTCACTCCATCAGGGCTGTCTACTTCATCAGCCTTTTCTTCCAAGGTACCAGTTGATGAAATATGTGCAGCAGCTACATGGGCTAGGTCTCTCACTTTCATATCCCATTACAAAATTGGATATTTCATCTAGGAGCAGAGATTCCTTTGGTTCCACCGTGCTCCGAAACATCCTTCCTTAGTGCCACCCAGGGCTCAAGTAGCTGGAGTCACTGTCCCACAGGTTGAAGATCAAATGACAACAATGTCAGATAAAGAAGATGTTCATTGTGTTACACTGCTCAGTCATTACATTTGGGTTATCCTGCCATCAGGCGGTCCCTCAGTCGGCCAGAGTTCCAAAGTCTTGGTCAGGCGTCGGTTGCTGTCGCCTTCTCCCTGACGTCAGTGCGCCAGGGGCATATAAGATGTAGCCGACGCCACTTTCTTCAGTCTTTCTTGCCGTGCAGTGCCCGAAGCAAAAGCAGTTCGCAAGTGCCGGTCGGCCGACTCCTGAGATTTTCATTCCAAATCCAGAACTGAAGTCTTCTACAAAGCTAAGTACCCCTTTGGGGAAACTTTTTCTTGCCTCAGACCGATGTCAGTAAAAGTTAATAATTGTATTGCTTGTGCGATGCAAATACCTCATAAGAATTTCTATTCTTATTGTATCCCATGCCTAGGCCCAGACCACGATGTCACAGGTTGTCAATTTTGTGCTAGGTTTAACAAGCGCACTATTACACGTCGGTTTTATTTTGCCTGACATTATTTTGGCAGAAAATTCAATTACACCATGCCGTCGGAACAACCGACAACCGGGATACACAAAAAGCGCAAAGACAAGGGCAGGCATCCGAGGCCCAAAACTGACAAAGCCTCTTCTGGCCAGTCACCGGTTCTCCGGTTTTCAGCGAGGCGCCTTCGCAGCCCCTGACCGCTTCTTTGGAACCACAGGCCGATTCTGACTCCCATGTGGAGATGGCTGGGCCTTCAGATACACCAGATTTACAGCCTACCGAGACTATCCCTTCAGAGGGATCCGGAGCAGCTGAACAACCCTCTGCTTCAGAGGGTGTTTTCAGACCTACTCAGCTAACCATTAAATCTTCTACCAAGTCTAAAACCCCTTTAAAAATAAAAAAAACACTTCAACATTCACCAGGACAGGCCTCCATGCCTAAGAAACAGATGCTTAAAATGGCCGAAGACTTAATTACTGTGATCAGGGGGTCCCACCCTCCTCCTGATAAAAGGCCTAGACAGGATGCAGACTGACTCATCCGACCAGGTGTCCATCTCTTCAGATTCATCCTCAGACCAAGGATACTCTTTACCCCCTTATGAGGATTCTGATGCTGAGGAATCAATTCCTTCAGCCTCTCCACCAGAGGACTCCTCCTTTGGGGAAACCTTACATACCATGAGGGAGCATTTCCATTGGGAGGGCCAGGATTATTCAGAATCCAGGAAAAGGCTCAGAGATTTTCTTTTATTACCTCAACACAGACCCCTTGCTATCCCGCCAGTGTTAGATATTGTGGATGATGTGTATTCCGAATCCAGTTTAAATCCTGATTCTTTACCTCCTGCTCCTGTTAAGCCAGACAGATAGTACAGAGTCCCTGATTCTCACAAATTTTTTTATAAAAGCCCTGTTGCTGACCCTGAAACTATTTTCCATGGTCCCAAAGGGGTAAAGGCCTCTACAGCAAAAAATCCAGTTCCCTCTGATAGAGATTTCAGAGCATTAGACAGATGGGGGAAGAAAGTATATACATCTGCAACTTTAGCAATGAGGGCCTTAAATTGCCAGTTTTCACATGCTTAAATGTCAGCAATATTTGATGTCTCAGTTGAAACAAAAAATACTTCCAAATTCAGATCTTAACTATAAGGAAATGCAGGATTTATTGCATGCAGCTAAACAAGTGGGAAAACATGCTTTGCAATGTGGTTTTGATTCCTTAGAGGCCTCCTGTAGAGCAGCAGTTACAGGGTCTGTCATTCAAAGACATGCTTGGTTAAAAGAGCAGACTTTACTAGATCATGTTAAAGCATAATTATTGGATACACCTTTGCAGCAGGATGTTTTATTTGGAGTTAAGGCAGAAGAGGTATAAAAGAAAATGGAGGATAAGGCAAAATCTATGCAAACTGTGAAGGATTTCTTACAGGTTCAGCCTCCTCGATTTAGCAGAAATTGGCCAACAAAAAATTGGTCCTTTCCAGTTAGACAGACCTCAAAGGGGCACATACAGACGTCCAAGAGGCAGAGGTCAGCCACAAGGTTCTTACAGGCCTCGACAATGGGGTGCTTCAACCCAGAAATAAGGGGAAGACGGGCGTCAACCTTATAAAAAACAGTCCCAATGACTTCCCACTACAGCTGCCAAGCACTTCTCTCTTGGCAGCCCCCTTGGGGGGAAAACTAGCGCTTTTCTTTCACAATTGGCATATGATCACCAAAGACAAATGGGTTCTCAATGTTGTATCTCAAGGTTACAGGTTCCACTTTCACACTCTGCCAAGATTAAAAGGAATGCCAAATCTGCCACCAAATCAATGGGCAGAGGCTTAAAGACAAATTACAGCACTCATGGACATGAGAGCTATTCAAAAGGTACCAACACAGGAGCAAAGACAAGGATTTTACTCAAGACTCTTACTGGTTCCCAGAAAAGACAAAGCCTGGAGGCCCATTCTGGATCTTTCTTCTCTAAATACTTACCTGGATGTTCCAAAATTCAAAATGTTGACACTACAGCAGCTTTTTCCCATGCTTGGCAAGAAAGCTTGGCTCGTAACTTTGGACCTCGAGGCATACCTGCATGTCCCTATCAGACAAAATTGCAGAAGATACCTCAGATTCTTAGCTGGTTCAATGCATTACCAATTCTCTGCACTGCTCTTTGGCTTATCTACTTCGCCCAGGGTCTTTACAAAATGCCTGGCACCAGTAATTGCATTTTGCAGACAAAAAGGAATTCAAATTTACCCATACTTGGACGACTGCCTTATTCAAGCAGAGAGCAAAGACATTCTTCTAAAGCATCTGGCATTTGTAAAAAGATTGCTAATTTGCCTAGGGTACACAGTAAATGAAAATAAGTCAAATCTAGTGCCCTCACAAGAGATAATATTCCTGGGTGCCAGCTTAAATACAACGGCCCAGATGGCTTATCTCATGCCAGACAAGCAAGGACAACTGACTCAATATTTCCAATTGATGGCAACAAAAACGCAACTCCTTTCAAGAAATATTCTGCAGGCCTTGGGGTACATGGCATCTTGCATACTGCTAATTCCTAATTCCATATGCCAGACTGCATATGAGGAAACTACAATGGTAACTAAAGAGTGTCTCGTCTTAACACTGTCACAGTTTGGAAACAGTAATACCACTTATTCCTTGCCTTCAACAGGAGTTTCGATGGTGGGCTCCAGCCTGTCACCTCAACAAGTGACAGCCTTTCACTCAACCCACAGCCAGGCAAACACTGACAACAGATGGTTCGGATTACGCCTGGGGAGCACACATGGCAGGAAAATGTATTCAGGGCAAGTGGCCCACAGAACAAAGGCATCTTCACATCAATCAAAAAGAGATGCTAGCTGTACAAAATTCCCTTGTAGCTTTCAAGGACCTTCTGCATCCATGAGAACTACTACTAAAGACAGACAACACCACAGTTATGTGGTACATAAACAAGCAAGGGGGCACTCATTCATATTCCCTCTGCAGACAAGCCATGACCTTGTGGAACACAGCTCTAACCCATCAAGTTCATCTGCAAGCACAATTCCTGCCAGGAGAGAAAAACACTCTGGCAGACTACTTAAGCAGGAACATCATGGATCCTCACAAGTGGAAATTTCATCCACAAATATTCAGAATGATAACACAAAAATGGTGGAGCCCGGACATAGATCTGTTTGCATCCCCAATGAATTGCCAGCTACAGAAATTCTGCACAAGGACTTGCCACCCACAAGCATGGAAAGTGGATGCCCTCTCATTCAGCTGGAAAAACCTACAAGTATATGCTTTCCCACCACTACCTCTCCTTTCAAAGGTACTCCTAAAAGCCAGACGAGAAAAGCCAAAGATGCTCCTGATTGCCCCAGACTGGCCACGCCAGCACTGGTACCCAATCTTAAAGAACTTAGCACAAGGTCCACCATGAATTTTGCCTCAAATCCCACATCATCTGACTCAGCAAAACAATCTGATACTTCACAGCCAGCTCAAGACTTTAAACCTGGCTGCATGGCAGATTCCTTAGTTAAGCAAGCAATGCCTCTCTCCAAAGCTGTTATGGATGTCATTCTGGAGGCCAGAAGGCCTAGCACCAGGAAAGCCTATTCGGATAAATGGAAGAGATTCTTTGCCTGGAACCAGGCTCACAGCCTTGACCCTCTTGTCCCAAATATTCCTCAGGTACTACAGTACTTAACTGAGATGCTGGACAAAGGCCTCTCCTTTTCATCCATTAAGATCCACGCCTCTGCCATCTCTGCTCATTACAACACAGACCCACCAATTTTTTCCAGTCCTTTGCTAAAACAGTACCTCAGAGGGGCTACAAACATAAGACCGCCCCGTAGAGCACCAACTCCAACTTGGGACCTCAACTTCGTCTTGGAAAAATTAACTTTACCTCCTTTTGTGCCAGCTAACTCAGCAGACTTAAAATATGTCTCTTGGAAAACTGCTCTGCTCCTGGCAATAACCTCAGCACGAAGAGTTTCAGAATTACAGGCACTAATGGCAGTGGAACCTTTCATAATTTTCCACCAAGACAGGGTGTCATTAAGAACAACCCCTACTTTTATGCCAAAGGTGGTATCAAGTGTGGCTCTAAACCAAACTATTCACTTGCCAACTTTTTATCCAAATCCACAGAATAAAGGGGAGGGACTGCCGCATTCCTTGGACATACACAGGCAGTTATGTTTCTACTTGGACAAAACAAAAGCTTTCAGGAAACTGAGCAATTGTTTTTAGCATATGCTGCAGGAGCACAGGGAAAAGCCATTTCAAAACAGACCATTTCAAAATAGATAGGGCACTGTATAAGTTTCTGCTATACACACCATGGGAAAGCAGTACCTAACAGCATCAGGCCTCATTCCACCAGGGCAACAGCCACTTCAACTGCCTACCTGAGAGGAGTACCTACCAAGGACATTTTGGAAGCAGCAACGGAGTTCTGTACATACCTTCACCAAGCATTACCATCTGCCTCTTTACTCGAAATCCAGAGCTGGCTTTGCCACTGCAGGGCCTTATAGCCACCTCTAATGCCTTATAGAACCAGCCACCCAACCTCAGCTTTGGGATTCTAGCCAAGTGTAATGACTGCAGCAGTGTAACACGATGAACATAGTACAGTTTTGAACCTACCATAAATGTAGATGTTAGAGTGTATACACTGCTGCAGTCTAGGTTACCCTCCCTCCTTCCCCTCTTCCTTGCTGGTACTTACCTAGGCCTTCTACCCTTTACTACCTATGGGGAGTATTTGCTGGTAACTGAAAGTTTTTGATTGCTTTTCTTATGTATATTTTATTAGCAATTTGCATTGCCTACCTTTTTGGGGGCACCTGACATCTGGGGCAAGAAAAACTGAAGAAAATGGCGTCTGCTGCATCTTATATGCCCCTGTCGCACTGATGTCAAGGAAGAGGCGACAGCATCTGACACCGGACCAAGACTTTGGAGTACTGGCCGACTGAGAGACCTCCTAACGGCAGGATAACCCAAGTGTAATAACTGCAGCAGTGTATACACTCTTAACATCTACATTTATGGTAGGTACAAAACTGTACTTTATGTACTCACCATAACGTTCCATCTGCATTGTTGTTCATTTGTCTTCAACCTTCCCTCCCTCTTTCCCCCTTTCCATGAGTGCTTGGCCTGGCAGAGGAGGCTTGCTGTTCTGTGTCGTACCTCACCTCCTCTTCTACAGGTTGTTCACTGCCACCGTGTTTCTAGGGGTTTGGGTCAGTAACCCATTTGTCAGGCAAACTCTATCAGAGGGAGAGAGGGGCAATATGGATTGGGGAAGGAGTTCTGTTTCAGCACCATAGCTTGAATATGGTTGTCTCGGCACCGATGTCTGTGCCTAGACCCACAGCTTGAAGACAAATGAACAACAGTGCAGATGGAACATTATGGCGAGTACATAACTCTCTTTTGTATAATCTTAAAAACTTGTTGGTATAAAATATTTTGCGCTACCATGTGTTTTCTGAAAGATAGGAAGACAAACTCAAATGGCTGTCATTATTTAGTGAATTCAGTTTTAAATTATTTGCTAGAAAACCGGAAATTTTAAGAGAAACGGACCAAAAGTATGACCCAAACATTTTATGAAAGTCTGGACATTTGAGAGCTATGGAATCATTAGCTCCTTGAATCAGAAGTGACTGAATGGGTAGAGAATTCAGGCTCTCTTCTTGTACCCAAGGTGCAGGGTTTGAGCCTGAGTAACCATAACCACCAGTTACCCCTAACTGGGGCATTTTATACACACACCAATATGAATTTCTCCCTGCCTTGCCAGAACCTGAAGAACGCTGTGAAGTTTTATTTGGTCAATATTCTGAATTCCAACAGGCTGGCAGTCTGCTTGTGAAGCTGACGTCCTCGCGCCTGCCCCTGTATGTGATGACTTCAGCAAAAATTCGCCCAAAAATAAAATTTGGGGGGGGGAGCAGGAAATTCGGAAATTAAAGGGGCCACTCAGGAATTCATGGCACCCCATTATTTTGACCTCAAAACCGGTAAATACTGAGGAATTTGGTATGGTTGAGAGACATGAACTTCAGCCAGACATGCTAGCACAAATGACCGTGTCTAATTGCTTTACATGAACAGTTGATATCTCTCTACCTGCACTAGTCAGAGGTTAAATATCGATACAGTTGTGTTTGCCATTGTGTAAGCTTTAAGATTAAATCTTTCAGAACTTTGTATGTGGTACTGATTTTGGAAATATTAATGCAGATATGAACAAGCAATATTTGACACCTAGAGTGGTTAGTAGGATGCAACTGCAAAAACAGCTGGAGGTGTCACGTGGCTGTAATGAGTTAAATACTTTTCTTGGGGACCCAGCATCTGAAGTGCCTCATTCAAACCAAAGTGGTGAAGCCTTCTGCCTCAGACGTCCTGCTAATTCACAAAAAGGTGATCAACGAATAAAGGCCTGACTCTTCGGCTGGCCAGTCTGATTCGGATGCTCCTGCTGAGATGTAGCAGGAATCTACATTGCATCAGACTCTTCCTCAGACACCTGCTACCATGAACTCACCTGACACCGGGTATGTATGCATGCATGTTCAGTGATACTGAGCCTACTTCAGCGGTAGAGAAAGAGGAGCCCAGGGTGATAATTTCAGAGAAACCAAAGGGAAAACCTCGTCTTTTTTAGGGAAGAGGTACTGAGCACTTTAATCTAAGTATGTCAGGGTTGCTTGCCATCGTGTTTTGTTAGAGCGGACATCACACCTAAGAAAAAGGAGTAAAAATATAAGTATTTTTCCCCTAGTTGGATGTTGTGGGAAAGGGAAGGGCTTTACTTTTGTCATGTTCTTTATAAGGCCACTTTGACTTTGAATCTCACTTTCTTCCTTCCTCCCAACTTCTCCATTGCTTCAGATGCCCCACCTCTTCTGAAAAGGCAACATGAATCTCAATCTGAGAAGGATCAATAATTGGTTTCAGATCAGGATTCTTTAGCTTACTTGTATCAAATGCATTCACCTCGACAGTTTTCTTCAGATGAAGGAAGATACCTTGGTCCCTGACAGCCCTATAGAAGAGACTACCTTTCTGGAGACTAATAGGATAATGCAGCATTTTTAATGAGAATCCAGACAAGTCATTGATGTGCAAAAGAGATACTATGACTTGATTGCGATAGGGGCTCCAGAACTCACGTGGGGTCCTCCCTGTCTAAGATGTTTTCTTGGATGTGTTTTCATCCACTACTGCTTCTTCCTCTGACTCCAAGCCTCAAGCTGCCAAAAAGCCTGACAGATTTTATAAGATCCCTGAGGACATGACGTTTCTCTTCAGAAACCCTGTAGAGGACCCTTCATTTTCTTCTATATCCACTAATAAGCCCACAGAGCTTTTACCTACAGCTAATATGTTGCCATCAGGTAGAGGTAGTGGGGCCATGGGCTGGTATGGTGAAAAAATCTACAGCTCTGCTACCTTGGCTTTTAGGACCCTAAGTTATCAATCGCTAGTGACAAAATACCTTTACTTCTAAGGAAATTGAATAAAACTGTCGCTAATCTAAAGGATTTCTAGCATAAAATACAGGTGGTCCCCATGCCCAGTCAAGCTACACAAGTAGCCAGGCCTTCTATTAAATGCAGCTATGATTATGCAGAGGCTTCCTACAGGGCTACAGCCACTGGCTCTGTTATCCAGTCAGTTGCTTTGCTTCATCTGCAATTCCTTCTGGAGGATATCCAGGCCAATCTACTAGATCCACCACCCCTCCCCTTTCATGGGGACCTTGTGTTTGGCCCTACTGCAGCTGAACTTTAAGACTGCAAGAGAAGGACAAAATAATGCAGGATTTTCTCACTTCTGTCCCAAGATATAAAAGTAATTATCTTTGCAAACCCACATCCTGTATCTGTAGAGAGCAAATGCCTGCCCAAGAAGAGATTTCAGGAAAAACCTACCAGAGATTATAAATCTGGAAAAACAAATCCAGACAAATCAGCCTCAGTCTAGCTTTTGTCTTGTCCCTCCCAGCTTTGGATTTTGGCACTATAGACAGATGGGTTTTATCCTTCATTCAGCTTGGTTACAGAATGTCTTTGGGGGGGGGGGGGGGAGTTCCCTCATCAAGTGGAATTCCTCCAACTCTGACCATTCAGGCCCACCTCATTCCACCCGTCATTCAGAACCTTCTCTTCCAGGGAACCATGGGACCTGTATCATCTCTAGCCCTAGGAAAATGTTTTTATTAAAGCCTTTTTTTTGTACCCAGGAAGTAGAGTATGTAGAGGCCCATACTAGATTTATCTCATCACCTTTCTGGAAGTGCCGTCTTTAACACTGTTCTCCTTGCAAACCCTGTTTCCTTTCATTCTTCCACAAGCCTTTGTAATATTGCTAGCACTGAGGGGTGCATACCTGCACATCCCCATCCACTTTACCTGCAGGAAATGCCTCAAGTTCTGTTTCTTCATCACACTTTCAGTTCTCTGCTTTACCCTTTAGTATTTCCGCTGCTGCTGGTGTTTTCAGAAAGTGCCTCAAACCAGCCATTGCCTTCTGCCGAACCAGGGAATACAAATATTTCCTTAAATGGACAAGCCTCTCATGCAGGCCCCCTGTAAGTACACCTTATTTCTCTACCCCAGTTTCACTTGAGGTTGAGAGCGAAGCCTTGGTCTAAGAAGTCTTCTCTGATCCTCTTCCAGGATCTGGTGGTCTTTGGTTGTAGGCTGAAGACTGTCTAAATGTCGGCCTTTTCCCCTCAAAAGATAGTCCTATTCCTGTCCATCTACTTCCAGTCCCTGCTTTCACTGGGTTCAACTTCAGCAAGAGAAATCCTAAGAACTCTGGGCTGCATGACAGCCACAATACCTATGGTGCCCTTTGCCAGGCTATACTTGAGAAATCTAGCAGTACTCAAAGTCCCTTTAGTCTTGGCACTTGTCGCCCCCTGGCCTTTCTGAAGAAAGATTTGCAGTGGTAGGTTTTTCAAATCCAGTGCAGTCCGGGACTATCTTTCCGCCATCTCACTCCCACACCAGACATACACACAGATACGTTGGATCTGGCTTGAGATGTGCAGACAGGCCCCATAACAGTTTAAGGCCAGTAGTCACCCAAGGAGATAAGGGAATACATTGGCGCCAAGGAAATGAAAGCCCTTATCAAAGTGCTTCAGGTGTTCTCTTACTATGGGAAACCATGCCTCTCAAGATTTTAATAGACAACACCATGGTCATGTGATACATCAACAGACATGGGGGGTCAACTTCCTAACAGATGTGCAGGCTAGTTCTGATGGCATGGAACCATGCAGTAAAAACAATCTGTTCTTACAGGCCATTTAGTTTCTGTCAGACAGTGTTTTTCAGACTCACTAAACAGGACCATGAAAAACTCTCACAAATCAGTGTTGAACAGGAAGGTGTTCCATGGCATAGTCAACAAATTGGGTATCCCTCAGTTAGACCTGTTTACCTCCTCTCAGAACAGACATCACAGTCTTGTTTTGCTCCAGGACCCCCAAGTCTTCAGGCCTTGGAGAACAGATGCCATGCCCTATGGGGTCCCTTTATACCTCCCCTCTGTCTAAAGAGCTCAGTTGCAGAGCTGATTATCTGGCTGTGGTTGATTCTAAAACCATCTTGTATATACCAAGCTGATATAAGTATACTTTTTTACGCTTAATCTGTTTCAGTGATAGTTATCAAAGCTGATACTGCATTTTTTATTTACTTCATTGAATTTTACTGGTCTCTTGTCTACATTTTGTTTCTCAGGGTTAGTTCAGCACTTGAGCTCTAAGCCAGCTGGTTTCACTGTGTTTTTTTTTTTTATATAGTCAGCCCAGTCAAGGTGCAAGTTACTGCCCAACACCACTTTGTGTATGTCTGCCTGAGGGTCAATCTTTTCTTTTAAACTACTGCTATAAAGAGTTAGATTTCTGTGAAATTGTGCTCAGTTGCAAAGCTGATTAGCTGGCTGTGGTTGATTCTCTATGACCATCTGTGGATATACCAAGCTGATATAAGTATACTTTTTTGCACTTGATCTGTTTCATTGATGGTTAACAAAACTGTACTGCATATTTTTATTTGCTTCATTGAATTCTGCTTTTGTCTGTCTGCACTTTGTTGTTTTCCTACCCTCCCACCCAAGTGTCGTTGTATTCTTAAACTTGGTGGCCTTGGAGTTGCCCACCCGTGCTGTAAATGTGATTTTTGACACTCCTCCCAGTCCTCTTTCATCAGCTCAGTCTACTGTGTACAGAGGGAGCATTTGGGAGGGCCAATCCCCCTTAGTTTCTTAATCTTGAATTATTTTCTGTCACTTAAAAAAAAAAAAAACTTGGCTGCTTTTACAGTAATTGTGTTCTTCCTAATTTTATTACCTTATTTTGTTTTGCTGTGTCCTCTTAAATATTCAAGTGCTTTTATTCTGTTGCATTTTATTACCGCTTGTTAGTACCCTGATTAAATTTATCTGTTGTTCTAAGCATCTTAGTTTTGGTTTTAGCACTTGGGCTTCAGGCCAGTTACTTTACATTTAAAGAGGTTTTTGAGGTCTACACTCTTATGGACAAACCCTTATCAAAACCCTCTCTCCATAAGGCCACCCAAGTATTCAGAACACTATGGACAATTCCCATAATTTTTTCTCCTACCAGCCTGGTCGACAAGGGCATAGCAAGACAGTGTAGCAACTGCCTCATGTTCACTGACAGCCCTCTTCTCCGAGTACATAGTTCCACTTGCGGGAAATGCATCTACATCAGTAACCTGGAATCCATGCTCTCTCATGCCACAGTCAGTACTTCTGACAAAGAGAAGATTGACAGCACAAACGCCACACCACTCGCTTCACATAGCCAAGCACAGCACACACCCACCTATGCAGAGGTCCTCAATAACAACTTAAGCATCAGAGACCTCCAAAACACACAAACCTTCCACATATAACCCCAAACACATCACACACAGCAGACAACACACCAGTGTCGCGCAAACACAGCCCATAAGGCATAACAATTAACCAAACATACTAGTCACTGGTGACTCAGTTGTAAGACACACAGATGTCCATATCACCAGGCTCAAAGGAGATCATGGTCAGTTGTCTGTCAGGTGCCAGAATCCACCACATCCCACACACACTCAGGTCTCGCCACAGCAGGTAGAAGTGTGACTCTGTCATTGTCTGTGTTGGGGTGAATGACTTGACTTACCTCACTGGACTATATGAAGAGAGACCGCTCCGAGTATGTGCCCCAAGCAGGTATGATCCTAGCCCTACACAGCATTGTACCTTCACCAAGAATACCACAATATCAACAAAAAATAGACTTCAACAAATTGGGTTAGATTCTGGTGTCATTCAAAGGGCATCCAGTATCTGTCTGCTTGGAATGGCATGGTTGACAGGGCTCAATGATTTGCCAGAGATGACCACCACCTGTCACCCCTGGGATTCCTGATCCTGGCCAAGGCTCTTGCCTCCCCCGTTGTACCTCTTAGTAATGTCCCAAAGACAAATCTTCCAACTTAAAAGATCTGTCAAAAAGCAAATTGAAGGTCATGCTGCTTAACACTAGGAGCCTTAACCTGAAAATGCACTCACTGGAGGCTCTCCTCGCACTGGAAGATACCGTTATCTGTGCGGTCACAGAAACTTGGTTCAGGGCTGTGGAAAGCACCCTTGCCTTGCCAGGCTGTACCTTATTCCACACATTCCAACCCCCAAATGTGGTCAGGAAGAGTAAGGGTGGTGGAGTTTCTATCTTCATTAAGGACAGGGACACATCCAGACTGGTTTGCCAGCATGATGCACTGAACTACTCTAGGTGCAAGTGACAGCTGGCAAGACAGCCATTCAAGTTATAGCCAGCTATAGAGTCCCTTCCATGACTCAGGAAACCCACTCCTTCCTACCTGGACCTACTTGACTTCATCAAGGTACCCCCCTAACACCCTGATCCTTGGTGACTTCAACTACCCCACCATAGACTGAGTGAACTGTTCTGCACTAATGCGCTCACCCAACAGTTCCTTGACTTCATCATTTCTAACGCACACAAGGGTTGATAATCTTCTGGATTTGGTTCTCATCAACATGAACGACCACTGGACCACTACAACCTCTTATGTGAGGGTATCATTAGCTTCACACTACCGCCCCCTCAGAGAATGCAGACTGTGCTGAACAGTATGCCAGTGTAGTATACAAGCACCTATACAACTGCATGGGCTCAGCCATACCCAGCAGAACAAAACTTGCTCCTTAAGGAAACACAAACCTGTCTGGTGGACATCCTCTATCAACAGGCTTTACAACAAAAGGAAGAAACTGTTGTCCAAGTGTAAAGAAGGAACAAATTCCAAACTGGGAAAACTTCCTCCTTAGCCTCAGCAAGCAAATTAGATCACTAGTAAAAACCTCCAAAGCCAATTGTAAAGTGTAGCCTCTAAACAAAGGGAAAAACCACAAAGCCTTCTTCAGTTACATCAGGAACCTCCATGGCAAAGCCCAGGTTTGTTCTAAATTAGTACTTAACGGTATCACTTGCACTGATCTTGTGACTTAACCAACCTACTAGCCGATAGGTTCAGTGCAAACATCACCCCCTTGCCTCCCCCAAAGGCTCATTCGACATCCATGATACTTGTCCCGCACCTTGCATCTCTGTGCTTAGTGTTTAAAGGCCCTATCCAAGGCAAAGAACACCGCTTCCATGGGACCTGATAGCGTCCCAGTCTGTGTTCTGCACCATCTCCAGCAAGAACTAGCTTTGCCATGGAGCACTCTGTTCAACCACAGCCTAAGTACATGTACAGGCTTCATACCAGCAGAGTCGAGAACTGCCATTGTCATCCCTTTGCACAAAAATGGTGCTACTACTGACCCTGGAAACTATCTCCTCATTAGGTTGATAAGTCTGATCTGTAAAGCCATGGAGCATATTATGGATGTCATAAACAAGGACATAGGCAATCTCCAAGTACTTGAATCCAAACTGGGTGAGATCAAGGGCAGATCTTGCCTGTTGAACTTGGTTGACTTCTTTGAAACTGTCATCAAGGGCCCTGGAAGTCCGTACATACAGCTCACCCTGACTTGGCCAAGGCCTGTGATACAATCCCCCACTTGGGCATCCTTGAAAAACTAACCCAACTTGACATAAATCCCTGTTTCATCAGGTGAGTGGCCAACTGGTTCAAGGATAGGTCCCACAAGGTCAAAACAGGCTTTCCACCTCTGATAGCAGACCTATCTCTAGTGGTGTTCCCCAGGGATCTGTCCTTGGACCTCCTACTGTTTGCCATTTACTTCTCAGAGGTCCAGGCAAAGACAAATGGCCTGTGGCTGACCAAGTTAACTTAACTCCCCAGATGATGTTAACATAATGCAAGAGGGTCTCAGAGCAGCAAATGACTGGTGCCAAAGTCATGGCCTTAAGTTAAACACAAAATGTATCATCATACCATTCAGCACAAACAATGGCCCCTACTGATTACCACATCAACAGCAACCCCCTAAGTACACAACCTGTGGTGAGAGACTTGGGTACTCAGGTTGACAACAGTCTCGCATTTGACCATTATGTAGCGGCAGTGGTCAGAAGAGCCTTTTACTTGGTTCATCTCATAAGTAAAGGGATTGCATCCAGAAAAAAAGGAGGTTATTACCTCTATCAACTCCTCCCTCATTAGACCAGTAATTGAGTATAATGCCCCGTTTGGTATGTACCTCTCCACAAATACCTGCACCAACTGGAAAGGCCACATAAGTACCTCACAAAGAGAATCCATGACCTTCAACAGTGTCCTATGTGGACAGGCTCATATCACTATCACTCTACTTGGTATTGTACAGATTGCTCAGAGGTGGACTCTGTTTCGCCTACAAGGCAGTTTCGAACCGCCCTGCTAGAGATTCTCCATATCCATAAGTCTAACTCCTTGCGCATTACCTGCTCAAAAGGCCTAAATCTAATATGCGACATCAACAAAACCTGCTGGAAAGACAGGTTTGTATCCCAGAGGCTGTCCCGTCTCTGGAATATACTTCTCGTACACCTCAGAGTAACCTCACTGACCCTCTTCAAGCCCAACCTTGTTGAGTGGATGGGAAACCACAAATTTGTCCCAGGGGTTCCACCAAATTTGTCCCAGGGGTTCCACCTGTGTCCTTTATTGACAGGTGCTGACTGAGGCGTCTTTTTTTTTTTTTTTTTTTTTTTGGAGGGGGGTAAGCTCTTGGCTAGGTTTATAAGGACCCCAGGGCCTAGTAACCTCCTGTGATCCTAAGAGACAAACCAGAAATCTTGCTAGTGAAGACACCAAATTTCCAAGAACATTCTTCAGGAGGTGAGAAAATCCACAACTAGAAAATCTTAAATTTCCAAGTGGAAAAGTTTTTCCATCTGGTGAATTAAGAATAAGGATCCCTTTCGGGTGGAGATTCTGCTTATTCTTTCTTGCTTATGTGAACTATTTAAAAGTGGACTAGCCTGTTCTTCCATTAAGGCACAGCTTTCTGCTCTTCCTGTCTGCATGCCTGTAAACACTCTGACTTCAGTTCTGGAAAGCAACAAACAGTTTTTACAAAGCGTCCTTCACCTAAACCTATCTATGCGGTGTCTTCCACCTCCCTGAAATAAGAACTTTGTTGTGAAAAAAATTTCCTTACCACCTTTTGAACCAGTAGCGATCCGCGGTGGTACAGCGGTAGTGTTACCTCACAGCAAGAGGTTTTCCTGTTCGATTCTCGGCTGGAATGCCTTCTGTGTGGAGTCTGCATGTCCTCCCCACTGTTGAGTGGCCTCCGAAAGACATGCGTGAGTGGGCGTGCCTTTGCTGAAGGTTGGGCGTCGGGCTGGCAGCTCGGCACCATAAAAATCGACTGCCAATCATTAGCGGATCGGAGTTCCGCTGTGGCGACCCCCTAACTGGGAAAAGCCGAAAAGGCAAACAACCTTTTGAGTCAGTAGCCGTAGCCACTTTGAAATTCTGTATCTGGAAACTGCTCTGGTGGTTGCTTTCACCTCATTCAAAAGACTTTCAGCTCTTCAAGCTCTTATGGCCATTCCTCCCTTATCTTTCATGTGAATAGCCTCCTTAAAGGCTGACCTGTCTTTTATGCCAAAGGAAGTTCATAGATTCATAGGTGTTTACTAGGCTAATGACAACAAGGGCATTTTTAAGCCTAGCCATGCATCCCAACTCTCTGACAAGTTATGGTAGCCTTGAAAAGTGTAAGCAGGGGCTTGTGAGATGATCCATTTACATGTTGCCTGTGTCCATTAGAGATATAGGTGCCAACCCAGGGATGAATTTCCTGTTCCCCATCCAATTGTCAAAGTTATAGTTGAGTTGGGTTAGGAGGAACTCTGCTTCACATGGATTGGTGGAGCCTGATGTTCTTTGTGTTTCACTGTTGCAGTCATTACATTTGGGTAATCTGCTGGCAAGTTACACTCGGTCGGCCTGAATTTCAAAGTCGTGGATCCTGCGTCGGTTGCTGTCTCCTCTTCCATGACGTCAGGTCGTCAGGGGTATAAAACAGGCAGCCAACGCCATTTTCTTTAGTCTTTCTTGCCGCGCGGTGCCTGAAACAGAAACAGTTCACAAGTGCTGGTCGGCCGACTCCTGAAATTTTAGATTAAAGCTAAGTACCCCGTTGGGAAACTTTTTCTTGCTCCATACCAATGTCAGTAAAAGTTAATTGCATTACTTGTGGGAAGCAAATACCTCATAAGGATTTTCATTTGTACTGTATTCCTTGCCTAGGCCCAGATCATAATGTGCCTTGCTGTCGGTTTTGTGGTAGATTTAACCAACGCACTATTAAGCGTCTGTATATCTTTGCTTCAGAATATTTTGGAAACTGATTTAACTACCCTGAAATGTTGTCTGATAGCAATCAGACTACCAGAGTTCACATAAAATGCAAAGAAAAGGACAGAGACAGACCGTCGAGGTCCAAAACCGACTAAGCTTCCCCTAAGCCAGTCGCCGGTTCGCCAGTACTCACTGAGGCGCTTTCACATCCCCTGATACCCACTACTTTCGAGTTGCAGGTCTCTACCGAGGCGCATGTGGAGTCCGACACGCCGCGAGATTCTCAAAGTATTGTACCCGTGGATGTCTCTCCCTCGGATGGGTCCGGAGCTGCTGAGCAGGTACCGGCTCCTGAGGGTGTCTTCAGGCCTCAGCATTTCTATATAAAACAGACGCCAGCTTCAAAAACATAGACAAAAGCAACTTCTAAGTCTAAACACTGACGCATGAGCCACGTGCTCAGGCCTCTATGCCCAAAAAGCAGATCAAAATGGCTGAAGTCATAATTACCTTGATCAAGGGATCACAACCCCCCCCCCCCTCCGATTTCTCTTCTGATCAGGAATTTTCTATACCACCCTATGAGGATTCAGATGCAGAGGAATCCATCCCATCTGCATCTCCTCCTGAAGATTATTCCTTTGGAGAAACATTGCATACTTTGAGGGAACATTTTCATTGGGAGAGTCAAGATTTCTCAGAATCAAAAAAGAGGCTTAGGGATTTCCTTCTCCCTCAGCATAGGCCTTTAGCCATACCTCTCCTGTATTAGACATTGTTGATGTGTTTTCGGAATTAAGCATGACTCCAGATTCCTTAAATCTGGCTCATAGCAAGCCAGACCGATATTACAGGGTTCCTGACTCGCACAAATTTTTATTCAAAAACTCTGCTGCTGCTGACCCTGAAACTATTTCACAGGGTCCCAAAGGTGTAAAGGCCTCAACAGCTAAGAATCCTACCCTCTCTGATAGAGATTCCAGGGCGCTGGATAGATGGGGAAAGAAGGTTTATACATCTGCAACCTTGGCAATTAGGGCCTTAAACTGCCAGTTTCATATGCTTAAATATCAACAGCATGTTATGGGATTATTGAAACAGAAAACTATGTTGATTTCTGAATGTGTGGAAAATAAAGAATTACAGGAATTATTGCATGCAGCAAAACAAGTTGGAAAGCATACTTTGCAATGTGGTTTTGATTCCTTGGAGGCCTCCTGCAGGGCTGCAGTTACTGGATCTGTGATTAGAAGGCATGCTTGGCTAAAGGAGCAAAATTTGCCTGATCATGTTGAAGCTAAATTGTTGGATGCACCTTTACAGCATGATACTCTGTTTGGTAATAAGGCAAAGAGCTTTTAAAGAAAATGGAAGACAAAGCTAAGTCTATGCAAACTGTAAAAGACTTTTTACAAGTGCAGCCACCAAGATTCAGTAGACACTGGCATACAAAAAATTGGTCCTTTCTTGTTTTCGACAGCTTCACAGGGCAAATCCATGTGCTCAAAGGGCATACCAATCACAGGATTCTTACAGGTCAAAGCAATGGGGTGCCTCTACCTCCAAATCTGGAGGAAATAAAGCACAACCCTACAGTAAACAGTCTCAATGACTTCCCTCTGCCATCACCAAGCACTCATCTTTTGGCAGCCCCCTTAGGGGGAAAACTAGTACTTCATGCTCAAAATTGGCAGTTAATAACCCAGGACAAGTGGGTATTAAACATAGTATCCCAGGGATACAGATTTCATTTCCATACTCTGCCAATTCCAAATGATTGGCCAGATCTGCCACAAAATCAATGGGCAGAGGCACAGAAACAAGTTACGTCCCTCATGGATATGGGGGCTATTCAGCCAGTGCCAGAACAGGAAAAAGGACAAGGGTTTTACTCAAGACTGTTCTTGGTACACAGAAAAGACCAGGCCTGGCACCCAATACTGGATTTATCAAATTTGAACACATTCTTGGACATACCAACACTCAAAATGCTAACTTTGCAGCAGCGTCTGCCCATGCTGGGCAAGAATGCTTGGCTAATGACTCTAGACTTGAGGCATACCTGCATATCCCAATAAGGGAATCGTGCAGAAGATACCTCCGCTTCAAGGCTGGCTTTATGCATTACCAATTCCCTGCACTGCCCTTTGGCTTATCTACTGCGCCAGGGTCTTTACAAAGTGCCTGGCACCAGTAATTGCATTTTGCAGACAAGTATACATATCTATCCTTACTTGGACGACTGTCTCGTTCAAGCAGAAAACAAGGACATTCTTCTTCAACATCTGGCGTTTGTGAAAAGGCTTTTAACATGCCTAGGGTACACAGTAAACTAAAAGAAATCATAGCTGGTACCCTCTCAAAAGATATTCCTGGGTGCAAGCTTGAATACATCTGTCCAGATGGCTTACCTTATGCCAGACAAAGACAACTGACTACTTCAAACAGATGGCAACAAAAACCCAATTATCTGCAAGACAAATTCTGCAGGCTTTGGGGTTCATGGCATCCTGCATTCTACCGATTCCATATGCAAGACTGCATATGAGAAAACTACAGTGGTACCTAAAAAGTTTATGGAGTCAACATTGTCACAGTCTGGAAACAATGATTCCTCTCATTCCCTGCTTACAACAGGAGTTTCTTTGGTGGGCAGAGATGTCACCAGAACATGGGATGGTCTTTCACTCTACCCCATGCCAACCAAACCCTAACTACAGACGCATCAGACTATACTTGGGGGGCCCACCTGGCAGGGAGATGCATTCAGGGATATGGAGCCCAAAACAAATGCATCTACATATCAACCAGAAAGAGATGTTAGCTGTTCAGAATGCCCTGACAGCCTTCAATGACTTACTTCATCCAGGACAACTACTGATAGACGGACAACACCACAGTTATGTGGTACAGAAACAAGCAGGGGGGCACACACTCCTACCCCCTTTGCAGACTAGCCATGGCATTGTGGACACAGCCTTGACTTACCAAGTACATCTTCAAGCTCAGTTCCTGCCAGGAAAACAAAGTACTCTGGCAGACGACCTAAGCAGAAACCTTATGGACCCTCACGAGTGGAAACTGGATCCACAAGTCTTTAGCATGATGACAAAGAAATGGGGGAGCCCGGACATAGATCTATTTGCCTCTCCCCAGAATTATCAACTGGACAAATTCTGCACAAGGACTTGTCACAGACAAGCAAGGAATGTGGATGCCCTATCCTTCAGTTTGAAAAACCTTTCCTCCTCTGCCTCTTCTTCCCTAGGTCCTACTAAAGGTCAGACAAGAAAAAACAAAAATGATTCTAATTGCCCTGGACTGGCCTCGCCAACACTGGTACCCATTCCTAAGGAATATGTCTCAACTCCCTCCTTGGTACTTGCCTCAAATACCTCATTTACTGTCTCTGCAAAACAATCAAATCCTGTACAATCCGCTCCAAACTCTGAAACTGGCAGCATGGCTGATCATGTAGTTATTCAAACAGCATCTCTCAGTAAATCTGTGATGGATGTCATTTTGGAAGCCAGAAGGCCTAGTACTAGAAAATCTTATGCTGATAAATGGAAGAGATTCTGTGCTTGGAACCAAGCACAAGGAATTGACACAGCAAAGCCAAATATTCCTCAGATTTTACAATACTTGACTGAGGTACTTGACAAGGGCCTATCTTTTTCATCAATAAATCCATGCCTCTGGCATCTCAGCTCTTTACAACACAGAGCCACCAATGTTTTCTCATCCTTTGCTAAAACAGTATCTTAGAGGGGCCAAAAGTTTAAGGCCTTCCAGAAGATCACCAATTCCTGCATGGGACCTCAATTTTGTGTTGGAAAAACTCACCCTGCCTCCATTTGAACCAGCTGTTACTGCAGATATAAAGTTTTTATCCTGGAAAACAGCTTTACTTCTGGCAATCACTTCAGCAAGAAGGGTTTCAGAGCTACAGGCCCTCATGGCTGTGGAGCCTTTTATTATATTTTACCGAGACAGGGTATCCCTCAGGACCAATCCTTCCTTTATGCCTAAGGTGGTATCCAGGGTGGCTCTTAACCAAACTATTCACCTGCCAACTTTTTACCCAAGTCCACAGAACAAAGGGGAGTGGATTCTGCATTCCTTGGACGTGCACAGACAACTAAGATTCTACTTAAACAGGACCAAATCTATAAGAAAAACTGAGCAGCTACTGGTGGCATTTGCTGTAGGATCAGAGGGAAAGGCTATTTCAAAGTGGACAAGCCACTACATTCATTTCTGCTATTTGCATCATGGTAAACCGGTGCCCAAGGGCATTAGGTCACATTCCACCAGGGCTGCATCTACATCAGCAGCTTTTCTCAGAGGGGTACCAACCAAAGACATTCTAGAAGCTGCTACTTGGAGTTCTGTGCATACTTTTACAAAGCATGATCATTTGCATACTTTTACAAAGCATTATCATTTGCCTCTCTTCTCTAAGTCCAGGGCAGGCTTTGCCACTGCAGTTCTGCAGGGCCTTATAGCCGCTCCTAATGCTATTTAGTTCCAGCCTCCCATCCATAGCTTTGGGATTCTACCCAAATGTAATGACTGCAACAGTGAAACACGAAGAACATAGTACAGTTGTGTACACTTACCATAAATGTAGATGTTAGAGTGTATTCACTGTTGCAGTCAGGGTTACCCACCCGCCATCCCCCTTTATTCTACAGCTTTTCTTTCCTTCATTATATTCTACAGCCATTGTGGTGCATTTGCTTTTAGATGAAGGTAAAGTTTGTGTTGACAGTTGCACGTATTTATAGTTATATATATTTATATATACATATATATATATTTTTTTTTTTTTTTTTGCTCCCCATTTGGGGGGCACCTGACATTTGGGGCAAGGAAAACTAAAGAAAATGGCGTCTGCTGCCTGTTTTATACCCCTGACGACCTGACGTCATGGAAGAGGAGACGGCAACCGACACAGGACCCAAGACTTTGATATTCAGACCGACTGAGGGCAACCTGCCAGCAGATTACCCAAATGTAATGACTGCAACAGTGAATACACTCTTAACATCTACATTTATGGTAAGTGTACACAACTGTACTTTCCAGAGACAGGGTAGTCCTGTTTATATCACAGGCAAGGTTTAAGTCTTTAGAATGGGTAATTCTTGTGCTGTTTGTTTTGCTGATATGCAGGAGATCCATCAGAGGGAGGTCTGACAATGCCCTTGTATGCCAGGTATAGATCTCCTCTCAACAGTCTGTAGGAGACTGTACATGACAGGGCCTTGAGGCGGTCTGCATAGGGCATTTTACTTGTGCCCTGTATTCTTTTAGTGAGGAACCTCTGTGGGCATTCCATTTGTTTGGATGTGCCTGGTTAGGTACCTACCAAAGGGGGCATTGTACTCCGTGATAGGTCTGATGAATCCCAAATACAGTGGAACAATGGCTTCCTTAGACCTAGGTGCCATACATTTGCTTATAAGTTGTATGCCATACAATGATTTCCTCACTACTGTAGACACGTGATGGTCAAAGACTAGATTACTATCTGTGTGTGTTCAAGTCCCTCTCTGCTGGGTCAGCTCTAAGGGGTATATTGTCAGTATGATAGATGTTTTTCGTGTTTAACTATTGCAGTCATATTTGGGTTATCTACCTGCAGGTAGCCCTCAGCTGACCTGAATGCCAGAGTCTTCGGATTTGTGCGTCGGATGCTGTTGCTTCTTCCATGACGTCAGGTCGCCAGGGGTATAAAACATGCAGCCGACGCCATTACATCAGTCTTTCTTGCCGTGCAATGCCCAAAGAAGCAGCAGTTCATAAGTGCTGGTCTTCAAAAAGATAAGTACCCTGTTGGGGATCCTTTTTTTTCTTGCTCTAATTGATGTCAGAAAAAATTAACAATTGTCTTGCCTGTGGAAAGCAAATACCTCATAGAGATTTTTATTCTTACTGCGTCACCTGTTTAGGCCCAGACCACGACATCCCTCGCTGTCGGTTTTGTGCTATGTTCAATGCCCAAACTATATTTGTCTGGCTATTTTTGTAGCTATTTCTATCTGGCTATTTTGTTCTCTATCTCCGTACCCCGAAATGGCTTCCTTAAGCCATCCGACTACTGATCTTCCGAAAAAACGCAAAGATAAAGACAGAGACGGACCACATAGGTCCAAAACAGGCAACAACGCTACCGTTAAGCTAGTCGCCAGTCCGCCGGTACTCAGGCGCTTTTGCAGCCCCTGATACCCGCTACTACTGATTCGCAGGCCTCTACTGAGAACCATTAGGAGTCTGGTATGCTGCGAGATGCATCTTCGACTATGGAACCTGTGGATGTTCGTGTTTCACTTTTGCAGTCATTACTCTTGGGCCATCCTGCTGGCAGGCTACCTGCAGTCGACCCGATCCGGCGTTGGCTGCTGTCGCCTCTTCCCTGACGTCAGTGCGCCAGGGGTATAAAAGATGCAGCCGACACCGTTTTCTTCAGTCTTGCCGCGCGGTGCCCGAAGCAAAAACAGTTCGCAAGTGCTGGTCGGCCGACTCCTGAGATTTTCAAATCCGAATTTCAGAACCGAAGTCTTCATTAAAGCTAAGTACCCGTTGGGGAAACTTTTTTCTTGCTCCAGTCCAATGTCAAAAAAAGTTAACAATTGTATTTCTTGTGGGAAGCAAATACCTCATAAGGATTTTCAGTCTTACTGTATTCCTTGCCTAGGCCCTGACCACAGCGTTGCTAGCTGTCTGTTTTGTGCTTGATTTAACCAACGCACTATTAAGCGTCGGTTCGATTTTGCATTTCATTACTTTGGCCGAAGGTTTAATTATATAATGTCGGCGGAACAGCCGATGACCGGAGTTTACAAAAAACGCAAGGACAAGGAAAAGGATAGGCATCAGAGGTCCAAAACCTACTACGAGGCCACTGTTAGGCCAGTCGCCGGTTCTCAGTGAGGCGCTTTCGCAGCCCCTGGCGCCTGCTACCTCAGAGCCACAGGCCGCTTCTGACTCCCATGTGGAGCCGACTGGGCCTGTGGATACTCAAGGTATTGGACACTCTGAAATCATTCCCTCAGATGGGTCCGGAGCCGCTGAGCAGGCATCTGCTTCTGAGGGTGTCTTCAGACCTACATAATTATATGTTAAACCATCTTCGGCTTCAAAGACTAAAGCAGCTCTAAAGACAAAGAAACAAGTACAGCATTCTCCATCTCAGACTTCCATGCCTAAAAAACAGATGCTTAAAATGGCCGAAGACCTAATTACCTTGATCAGGGGTTCCCATCCCCCTCCTGATAAGCGGCCTAGGCAAGAGACAGAATATGATTCTTCTGATAAGGATAAAGGGTCTCAAAAATCTGTCTTATGCTGCCCGACTGAAAGAACTCCAGTTATATTCAGTTGCTTACCGCTTGCTCAGAGGTGACCTATGCCTGACATACAAGGCCATGTCAAACCCAGATTTGATGAACATGCTTCATCTCAAAAAATCTAGATCCCTCAGAGCCACAAGGGCGGGAGACTTAAACCTCATCACGGTTATTAATAGGACGTGCTGGAGGGATAGATTCATCACCCAAAGACTCCCTATGCTGTGGAACAAAATCCCGGTTTGTGAGGCAGAGCACCTCGCTGGCCTTGTTCAAGAGGAATCTTGACCAATGTATGGGAGATCGCAGATACACCCCAGGGGTTACCTCAGTGTCACTGCTCGACAGAGGCACAGCAAAATAATGGGCATAGTGTCTCCAAACTAAAGGGGTGGCGTAAGCCACAAAACTATGGGCTAGGCTTATAAATGCCCTCGGGCAGATAGCCTAGTATGAACCTATGAACCTATGATCAGGTTTCTATTTCCTCTGATTCCTCTTCTGAACAGGATTATTCTGTTCCTCCCTATGAGGATTCTGATGCTGAAGAATCCATTCCTTCAGCCTCTCCTCCTGAGGATTATTCTTTTGGGGAAACACTGCATACCTTGAGGGAGCATTTCCACTGGGAGAGCCAAGATTACTCAGAATCTAAGAAAAGGCTCAGAGACTTTCTGCTATTACCTCAGCACAGACCCCTTGCTATTCCATCTGTTCTAGACACTGTAGATGATGTATTTTCAGAGTCCGGCCTGTCCCCTGACTCTACCTCCTGCACCTGCTAAGCCTCACAGATATCTACAGGGTCCCAGATTCTCATAAATTCCTATATAAAAACCCCGTTGCTGACCCAGAAACTATATCTCAGGGTCCCAAAGGAGTCAAAGCTTCCATTGCAAAAAAACCCTGTCCCCTCTGGTAGGGATTCTAGGGCACTGGACAGATGGGGGAAAAAAGTTTACACTTCTACTACCTTGGCTGTAAGGGCTTTAAATTGTCAGTTTCATGTGCTTAAATATCAGCAATACTTAATGTCGCTGCTTAAACAGAAAATGTTGACAAATTCTGAATGTTCAGAGAACAAGGAAATGCAGGATTTATTGCATGCAACTGAACAAGTGTGAATGCATACTTTGCAATGTGGTTATGATTCACTGGAGGCCTCTTGCAGGGCCGCTGTTACAGGTTATTAGAAGGCATGCTTTGTTAAAGGAACAGAATCTACCTGATCATGTTAAAGCAAAATTATTAGATGCTCCTTTACAACATGATACTTTGTATGGTGCTAAAGCAGAAGAGGTGTTGAAGAAAATGGAGGATAAAGCGAAAGCAGAAGAGGTGTTGAAGAAAATGGATGATAAAGCGAAATCCATGCAGACAGTTAAGGATTTTTTTTACAGGTACAGCCACCCAGATTTAGCAGGAACTGGCCTTCCAAAAATTGGTCTTTTCCAGTGTCAGACAGGCCACAGAGGCAGATACAGATGTCCCAGTGGCAGATCTCAGCCCCAAGGCTCATACAGGCCTAAACAATGGGGTGCTTTTACCTCCAAAAGTGGAGAAGACAAATCACAACCTTACAGGAAACAGTCCCAATGACTTTCCTCTGCCAGATCCAAGCACTTTTCTTTTGGCCGCCCCCTTAGGGGGAAAACTAGCACTTTTTTCATCAAATTGACAAGTGATTACCCAAAACAAATGGGTCTTGAACATAGTGTCCCAGGGCTTACAGGTTCCATTTTCACACCCTACCAAGGACAAAAGGTATATCAGACCTGCCACACAATCAATGGGCAGAGGCACAAAAGCAAATTACAGCCCTCATGGACATGAGGGCCATTCAACAAGTACCACAACAAGAGCAGGGGCAAGGATTTTACTCTAGACTTTTCTTGGTGCCCAGAAAGGACAAAACCTGGAGACCAGTACTGGACCTGTCTATACTAAACACGTTTCTGGAGGTTCCAAAATTCAAGATGTTGACTCTACAGCAGCTACTGCCCATCCTGGGCAAGAAGGCTTGGCTCGTAACTTTGGACCTAAAAGAGGCATACCTGCATGTCCCAATCAGACAATCTTGCAGAAGATACCTCGGATTCATAGCCGACTCAATGCATTAGCAATTCTCTGCACTGCCCTTTGGCTTATGTACTGCGCCCAGGGTCTTCACAAAATGCCTGGCACCAGTAATTGCGTTTTGCAGACAGAGGAATTCAAATATATCCCTACTTGGACGACTGCCTCATTCAAGCAGAGAACAAAGACATCTTCTTAAAGCATCTGGCATTTGTAAAAAGATTACTAATTTGCCTAGAGTACACAGTAAACGAAAAGAAGTCATAACTAGTACCCTCTCAAGAGATAATATTCCTGGGTGCAAGCTTAAATGCAACTGCCCACATGGCTTATCTCACGCCAGACAAACAAAGGCAACTGACTTCTTACTTCAAAAAAATTGGCAACAAAGACCCAGTTATCTGCAAGGAAAATCCTGCAGGCCTTGGGCTTCTTGGCATCCTGTATTCTACTAATTCCATATGCCGGACTGCATATGAGGAAACTACAATGGTATCTAAAAAGTTTTTGGACTCTGCATTGCCACAGCCTGGAGACAGTAATTACCCTTATTCCCTGCCTACAACAGGAGGTTCGATGGTGGGCACAGGTCTGTCACCACAACAAGGATCTGCCATTCACTTTACCCACAGCCAGACAGACACTGACAACGGATGTATCAGATTATGCCTGTGGGGCCCATATGGCAGGAAAATGTATTCAGGGCACATGGCCTGCTAGCCAGATACATCTTCATATCAATCAAAAAGAGATGCTAGCTGTTCAGAATGCCCTGACAGCTTTCAAGGATCTACTTCATCCAGGACAGCTACTGATAAAGACGGACAATACTACGGTCATGTGGTACATAAACAAGCAGGGAGGCACACATTCCTACCCCCCTCCGCAGACAAGCAATGACCTTGTGGGACACAGCATTGACTAATCAGGTTCACCTGCAAGCACAATTCCTGCCAGGAAAAACAAATACTCTGGCAGATGAACTAAGCAGAAACCTCATGGATCCCCACGAGTGGAAACTGGATGCACAAGTCTTCAGCATGATAACAAGGAAATGGGGGATGCCCAGACATAGATCTATTTGCCTCCCCTCACAACTTTCAATTACAGAGATTTTGCACAAGGATTTATCACAAACAAGCATGGAAAGTGGACGCCCTATCCTTCAGCTGGAAAAACCTAACAGTATATGCCTTTCCTCCTCTGCCTCTCCTTCCCAAGGTACTCCTAAAGGTCAGATAGAAGCCAAAAATGATACTCATTGCACCAGACTGGCCACGCCAGCACTGGTACCCAATCCTAAAGAGCTTGTCTCAAGGGTCCAGCATGGATATTGCCTCAAACTTCCCACTTGCTGACCCAACAAAACAATCAGATCCTGCACAGTCAACTCAGAACCTTAAATCTGGCAGCATGGCGGATAATGTAGCCATTCAGAACATTCCTCTTTCAAAAGCTGTTATGGATGTTCTCTTGGAGGCCAGGAGGCAGAGTACCAGAAAATCTTATGCAGAAAAATGGAAGAGATTCTGTGCTTGGAACCAGGAACAAGGCATTGACACGTATGTACCAGATATTCCTCAGATTTTACAGTACCTAACTGAGATGCTGGACAAAGGCCTTTCTTTTTCATCAATTAAGATTCATGCCTCTGCCATTTCAGCCCATTACAATACAGAACCACCTATCTTTTTTCATCCTTTAATAAGGCAGTACCTCAGAGGGGCCAAAAACATCAGGCCTCCAAGGAGAGCGCCAATTCCAGCATGGGACCTCAATTATGTCTTGGAAAAGCTCACACTGCCTCCCTTTGAGCCAGCCTGAACAGCTGATATAAAGTTTTTATCCTGGAAAACAGCTGTGCTCCTAGCAGTAACCTCTGCAAGAAGAGTCGCGGAGTTACAAGCACTCATGGCTGTGGAACCTTTTATCATTTTCATCCAGACAGGGTTTCTCTGAGGACAAACCCAACATTTATGCCTAAAGTCGTGTCCAGTGTGGCCCTCAACCAAACCATTCACTTGCCTACCTTTTATCCAAACCCACAGAACAAGGGTGAGAAACTTCTGCATTTTGGATGATGTTTTTATTGTGTGGAAGGGAAGTGCTTAGGAAATTCCACAATTCGTGGAATATATAAATCAGACTACAAACTATTTGAAGTTTACTTTCCAATTTCATCAGCAGGAAATTAATTTTCTTGATGTAAAGATTTTTAAAAAAACAAAACCGGTTTCATTCCAAAATCTAAAGAAAAAACACCTTTTGCAATGCATACTTACATTACACTAGTCACCATCCGGTACATCAAAAAAGAAGTATTGTAAAGGGCCAGGCTGTTCGAATAGCTAGAATGATCACCATGAAGGATGATGTGATATCTGAGTTTAAGAACCTAAGGGTTATGTTCCTTAAGAGAGGTTACCCAGGCCACTTTATTGATCCAATACTTGAGGAGGTGTTGGGAAAATGGGGTATTATTTATAAACCTTTATTGGGTGTGATTGAGGACAAATTTAGTAACCCATTTAAAGGAGAGATTGCCTCAAATAGTATAAATTTTCAACAAGCATTTGTAGTTCAGTTTAGTCCCTTGTACTCTCAGGTCAAAGCGACTTTGGTAAAAAATTCAGAACATTTTCCGAACCAATTCTGAAATAATTCGTATCTTGGGTGACAAACCCATATTTTCCACCAAGGTAGGGGGTAATATTAAATCCTTGGTAGAAACAAACAAACTTTCAAATAGGAAGGGGAATCCAGCTGGCAGTAAGCCTTGTGATAGATGCCACTATTGCTCGTATATATTGTTGGACAACAAAATAATTATTGAGAATCAGACTAAAAGTGTTATTTTATTAAAAAATGGAAATTATTGTTCCACTAGACTTGTGTATATCGCTAAATGCAGCACCTGTCCGTCTTTTTACATTGGTAAGACGGAGAGGATGCTGAAAAGTAGGATATACGAGCATCTCTATGATATCAAGAATGAAAAGAATACTAACTCACTATATAAACATAGTACAATGTGTAAGAACTTTAAGTGTTTTAAGTTTGGCATTCTTGATTTTGTCATAGTAGATGTGAGAGGGGGTGACTGGCAAAATATATTAAATAAAAAAGAGTTGATGTGGCAATTGAGGCTAGCTGCTGACCACCCACCAGGTATCAATGAATTCATTTCTATAATGCCTGTATTGAAAGAAAAGGCGGAATTAGTTTAACTGGCTGTTTCATTAGGTATTGATAAAGTATTTTACTTTTAATTTTAAATATGTATTTTATATAACTTTTGTGTATATTTTTAATATATATTAATATAAATTGATTTGTTTTTTATTCACCATTAGGAAAGTACATATACATGTACCTTACATTGTTCTATATTTTTTGTAGAGAAATGTTTTTGTAGAAATGAATTTTTTTATTATATTGAATCTAATTATTCATTTTTTGGTCATGCATATACTGCTTGCTATTTATGAGAAGTGGTATTTTAAGCATAGTATTGGTTAATATTGAACCAATGAATTTAAACTGTTTGCTATTTAAGCTTCAATGTTTTTACTATTACTTGTTCTGATGAAGTCAATTTACTTGATGAAAGCGCTTAACCTCATGTCTTTGTGTTAATAAAATCTTTCTGTGGACCCGCGACGCTGTGCTACTTTTGGTTGTCTGGTCTATTTTGAGCACATTGTGCACCATTTGTGTGGTTTTATCTAAACCCACAGAACAAGGGAGAGAAAATTCTGCATTCTTTGGACATACACAGGCAGCTACGCTTCTACTTGGACAGAACTAAAGCTTTCAGAAAGACTGAGCAACTTTTAGTGTCATATGCTGCAGGATCACAAGGAAAGGCCATCTCAAAACAGACTATTTCTAAATGGATAAGTCATTGCATCCATTTCTGCTATTCACAGCATGGCAAATCGGTGCCTAAGGGCATTAGGCCTCATTCTACCAGAGCAGCAGCCTTCCTCAGAGGAGTACCAACCAAAGACATCTTAGAGGCTGCAAGTTGGAGTTCAGTGTACACTTTTACAAAGCACTACCACTTACCTCTTTACTCTAAATCCAGAGCAGGCTTTGCCACTGCAGTGCTGCAGGGCCTCATAGCCTCTCCTAATCTTATTTAGTTCAGCCACCCATTCTCAGCTTTGGGATTCAACCCAAGAGTAATGACTGCAACAGTGAAACACGATGAACATAGTACAGATGTTCATCGTGTTTCACTGTTGCAGTCATGACTGTAGGGTTCTCCCCTGCCGGCAGGCAGTCCTCGGTTGGCCAGAATCCCAAAGTCTGGGTCCGGCATCGGCTGTTCAGCCATGCTCCCTGACGTCAGAGCGCCAGGAGTACAAAGCTGACAGCCGACGCCATGTTCTCCAGTCTTTCTTGCCGTGCAGTGATAGCAGTTCTGATAGCAGTTCGCAAGTGCCGGTCGGCTGACTCCTGACAAACTTTTCTGAACAAACTTCAGTCCAAAGATTTTCTTCTACTCAAAGCTAAGTACCCCGTTGGGGAAACTTTTTTCTTGCTCCAGTCCGATGTCAGAAAAAGTTAATAATTGTATTTCATGTGGGAAGCAAATACCTCATAAGGATTTTCATTCTTACTGTATTCCTTGCTTAGGCCCTGACCATGACGTAGCTAGTTGTCGGTTTTGTGCTAGATTCAATCAATGTACAATTAAACGAAGGTACGATTTTGCATTTCATTACTTCGGTAGGCGTTTTAATTACAAAATGCTGTCAGATACGGTTCTGGCTACCGGAGTTCACAAACGACGCAAGGACAAAGACAGGCCTCCGAGGTCCAAATCTGACGATATTGTACAAGCAGAGCCAGCTTCAGGTTCGGCCGTAGTCAGTGAGGCGCTTTTGCAGCCCCTGTCGTCGGCCATCTTGGAACCGATGGCCGAAACGGACTCCCACGAGGAGCCAACTAGGCCTTTGAATACTTCTGTTGCAGGACCTTCGGACAATGCTCCTTCGGATGGGTCCGGAGCCGCTGTGCAGGTACCGGCTTCCGAAGGGGTTTTCAGGCCTACTCAGCTTCTAATAAATGCAAAGCCAAAGACAAAGGCAAAGACTCCTTCCAAATCAAAGACTGCAACACAGGCCTCTTCTGATCCGGCTCCCAAGTCACAGAAACAGTTACTTAAGATGGCGGAGGACTTACTTACTATGATTAGGGGTTCACATCCCCCTCCAGATAAAAGGCCAAGGCAGGAAGTTTATTATGACACCTCTGATCAGGCTTCTGTTTCTTCAGTTTCTTCTTCTGATCAGGAATATTCTTTCCCTCCTTATGAGGATTCTGATGCTGAGGAATCCATTCCCTCAACTTCTCCCCCTGAGGATTTCTCTTTTGGGGAAACTTTGCATTAAATGAGGGAACATTTTCACTGGGAAGGACAGGAGTATTCAGAATCTAAGAAAAGACTAAGGGATTTTCTTCTTCTTCCCCAACATAGACCCCTGGCTATTCCACCTATTTGGGATATTGTGGATGATGCTTTTTCGGAGGCTAACTTAACCCCTGACTCTTTTCCTCCAGCTCCAGTTAAGTCTGACAGATATTACAGGGTTCCTGATTCCCACCAGTTTTTATACAAGAACCCTACTGCTGACCCTGAAACCATTTCTCAGGGTCCTAAGGGAGTTAAGGCTGCTTCTGCTAAAAACCCCATTCCCTCTGAGAAGGATTCCAGATCTTTAGAAAGATGGGGCAAAAAAGTGTACACTTCTGCTACTTTATCTATTAGGGCTTTAAACTGTCAGTTTCATATGCTGAAATACCAGCAATTTCTCCTGTCTGTTTAAAACAAAAGCTAACTTCCATTTCCGCCTGTGCAGATGATAAAGAATTACATGATTTAATGCATGCCACTGAACAAGTTGGGAAGCATGGTTTACACTGTGGTTTTGATGCCTTGGAGGCTTCTTGTAGGGCTGCTGCCTCTGGTACAGTAATTAGAAGGCATGCACGGTTAAAGGAACAAAATTTGCCAGATCAAGTAAAAGCTAAATTATTGGATGCTCCTGTTCAGCATAATGTTTTGTTTGGATCTAAAGCTGAAGAGGTGATTAAAAAGATGGAGGATAAGGCTAAATCCATGCAAACAGTTAAAGATTTCTTACAAGTACAACCACCCAGATTTAGTAGGAATTGGCCTACAAAAAATTGGTCCTTTCCCAATTCGGACAGGCCTCAGAGGGGTAGATACAGACGCTCACGAGGAAGGCCTCAATCACAAGCCTCTTATAGACCAAGACAGTGGACTGCTTCCACCCCTAGGGGAGGAGAGGACAGGTCGCAAGCTCATAGGAAACAGACTCAATGACTCCCTCTGTTGGGCTGCAGGAACTTCTTGCCTGGAAGCCCCTCTCTGAGGAAAACTTTCTCTTTTTCTCCTAAGTTGGACTCGTATAACCCAAGGCAAGTGGGTTCTAGATGTGGTTTCAAGAGGTTACAAATTCCATTTTCATACCCTACCAAGACCAAGCGGATGGCCAGATCTTCCAAAACGTCAATGGACAGAGGCCTTAAACCAGGTGGAAGCTCTTTTGGCTATGAAAGCCATAGAACTAGTTCCACTTTCAGAGATGGGACAAGGTTTTTACTCGAGGCTCTTTCTAGTCCCCAGGAAATAAAATTCATGGAGACCCATTCTGGATCTGTCAGTCTTGAACACTTTTCTAGAGATACCAAAATTCAAGATGCTAACTCTACAGCAACTACTTCCAATGCTGACCAAAAATGCATGGATGGTAACTTTGGATTTAAAGGAGGCATATTTACACATTCCCATCAGGCAGGAGCGCAGAAAATACCTCAGGTTCAAGGCCGGATCGAGGCACTTTCAATTCTCTGCGCTGCCATTTGGATTGTCTACTGCGCCCAGGGTCTTCACCAAATGCCTGGCTCCAGTAGTAGCTTATTGCAGACTCAAGGGAATTCAAATTTACCCTTATCTGGACGACTGTCTTATTCAGGCAGACAGCAAGGAGATCTTACTACAGCATCTACAGTTTGTTCAGAATCTTCTCAAGTTCCTGGGATTCACTGTAAACATAAAGTCAAATTTGACACCCTCACAACAGATAATTTTTCTGGGTGCTTCTCTAAACACTACAACCCAGATGGCATTTCTGACACATGAAAAACAGTTGCAGCTGGCTCTAACTTTCAAAACCTTGGCAACTTTAACTCAGCTATCTGCAAGGAGATTCCTGCAGGCTTTGGGTTGCATGGCCTCCTGCATCCTTCTCGTACCATATGCAAGGGTACATATGAGGAAAATACAGTGGTACCTAAAAAGTGTATGGTCGCAGCATTGCCACAGTTTAGACGTTCTGATCTCAGTCCTACCTTGTCTTCAAAAGGAATTCCTTTGGTGGTCCAAGGCATGCACTCTAAACAAAGGAAAACCCTTCTGTCTGCCTCCGGCCACTCAGATACTAACCACGGATGCCTCAGATTATGCATGGGGAGCCCGTTTTCAGGGCAACTGTCTGCAGGGCCTTTGGACAAAGGATCAGAAGCACCTGCATATCAATTTAAAGGAAATGTTAGCCGTTCAGAAAGCTCTATTGGCCTTCAGGAATCTTCTACAACCAGGACAACTACTGATACGGACAGACAGCACCACGGACAGACAGCACCACAGTTATGTGGTACATAAACAAGCAAGGGGGATCTCATTCCTACCCCCTTTGCAGACTAGCCATGGATCTATGGAACACAGCTCTAGCTTGCAGTCTGGACCTTCAAGCTGAGTTTCTACCAGGGAAGCAAAACTTCCCGGCAGACAGTCTGAGCAGAAACCTTTCGGATCCACACGAGTGGATGCTGGACACCGAAATATTCAGGATAACAGCAGTCTGGGGATGTCCTCACATAGACCTCTTTGCATCCCACCTCAATCATCAACTACAGATTTTTTGCACCAGGACTTTCCACGAACAAGCTTGGAAAGTGGATGCACTATCATTCAGTTGGAGAAACCTCTCGGGATATGCCTTTCCGCCTCTTCCTCTTCTTCCACGGGTATTATTAAAGGTCAAACAGGACAAGCCCAAGATGATAATCTTGCTGGCCCCAAATTGGCCTCGACAGTTTTGGTACCCAACTCTAAAAAAACCTATGTCTGGAGCCCCCTTAGGTTTTACCACAGACTCCGAACCTTCTGTCCCAGCACCAGGGTCAGTTTCTACACTCCCATGTCAGAACTCTACCTGGCGGCCTGGTTAATCCAGGGTCTTTGATACATTCTCTCCTACCCAAGCAGGTTATGGATGTCATTTTAGAAGCCAGACGTCCTAGCACTAGAAAATCTTATGCAGGAAAATGGAAAAGATTTTGTTCCTGGATGCAGGCTCAGGATTCTGATCCTCTTCTTCCTAACATTCCTTTGATTTTTACTTTACCTGACAGATCTCTTACATAAGGGTCTCTCTTTTTCTTCCATTAAGATACATGCCTCTGCTATTTCCGCTCATTATAATACAGACCCTCCAATCTTTTCCCACCAGCTCATGAGACAGTTTCTCAGAGGAGCTAAGAACTTAAGACCTCCTAGGTCTCCTCCCATTCCTGCTTGGGATCTCAACTATGTTTTGGAAAAGCACACCTTGCCTCCTTTTGAGCCTGCTGCCTCTTCTGACATCAAGTTTTTATCTTGGAAAACAGCCATCCTCTTAGCTCTGACCTCTGCCAGGAGAGTTTCAGAGTTGCAAGCTCTTATGGCTGTAGAACCTTATATTATTTTTCATCAAGACAGGGTGTCTTTAAGGACTAATCCTACTTTCATGCCTAAGGTGGTTTCCAAAGTGGCTTTAAATCAAACTATTCACTTGCCAACTTTTTTCCCCACTCCTCAAAATAAAGGGGAAAGAATCTTACATTCCTTGGATGTACACAGACAACTACGTTTTTACCTGGACAGAACCAAGGACATCAGAAAATCAGAGCAATTGTTTGTTTCTTATGCTTTAAGTTCCCAAGGTAAAGCCATTTCAAAACAGACCATTTCTAAATGGATTGCTCATGGAATCAGATTTTGTTGTTCACACCATGGAAAGCAAATCCCAGGGAGTATACGTACTCATTCCACCAGAGCTGCTGCCACTTCCGCTGCCTTCCTTGGGAGTTCCTACCAAAGACATTTTGGAAGCTGCAACTTGGAGTTCAGTGCATACTTTTTCAAAGCACTACAATCTACCTCTCTACTCTAAGTCTAGGGCAGGCTTTGCTTCTGCAGTCTTGCAGGGCCTTTTAGCCGCCCCTTCTTCTTTATGACCACCTCCCTTTCATTCTGCTTTGGGATTCTACCCTACAGTCATGACTGCAACAGTGAAACACGATGAACATAGTACAGTTGTGTACACTTACCATAAATGTGGATGTTCGTGTGTCTTCACTGTTGCAGTCTGGGTTTCCCTCCCTCCTGTCCCCTCTTATTTCTACTTTTGTGTGGTTCCTTTTTTCTCCATTCTTCTGAGGTGTATTTGCAAAGGTTATGGGACCTTATTCATTTTGGGACTCCTAACATCTGGGGCAAGAAAAACTGGAGAACATGGCGTCTGCTGTCAGCTTTGTACTCCTGGCGCTCTGACGTCAGGGAGCATGGCTGAACAGCCGACGCCGGACCCAGACTTTGGGATTCTGGCCGACCGAGGACTGCCTGCCGGCAGGGGAGAACCCTACAGTCATGACTGCAACAGTGAAGACACTCTAACATCTACATTTATGGTAAGTGTACACAACTGTACTTTGTGTACCTACCATAAATGTAGATGTTCGAGTGTATTCACTGTTGCAGTCCAGGTTACCCTCCCTCCGTCCCCCTTCTTTTTGCTGGGGTTTATCTGTACTTCTCTATTCTATACAACCTATGTGGTGTGTTTGCTTGTAGATGAAGGAAATGTTTCTTTACTGCATGTATGTTTATTTGCATAATATATTTAGCCTATCCTTTTGGGGGACCTGACATCTTGAGCAAGAAAAACTGAAGAAAATGGCATCGGCTGCATCTTTTATACCCCTGGCGCAATGACGTCAGGAAAGAGGCGTCAGCGGCTGACGCTGGACCGAGACTTTGCAATTCGGGCCGACTGTGGGTAGCCTGCCAACAGGATGGCCCAAGAGTAATGACTGCAACAGTGAATACACTCTAACATCTACATTTATGGTAGGTACACAACTGTACTATGTCTCTACCTTGGATGGGTCTGGAGCTGCTGTGCAGGCACTGGCTTCTGAGGGTGTATTCAGGCTTACAGATTTTCATATTAAACAGATGACTTAATTTCAAGCTAAGAATTCCTCTGGCCTAAAGCTCGCACTAAGCCTAGAAAACTGATGACCAAAGCGCATTCTCGGGTCCATATGCCTCAAAAACAAATTAGAATGACTGTAGACCTTATTACCTTAATTAGAGGAAGCCAGCCTTCCCCCCCTTGAGACCTAGAGCTGGTTTTCTTTCTGATTCTTCTGTGGAGGAGTCTGATATCTCTACTCCTTCTGACTACCAGGATTTACCCTCATCTACTTATTCCCTCTGCTTCCCCTCCAGAAGGTTTTTCTTTTGGGGAAACCTTGCATACCCTTACGGAGCATTTTCGCTGGGAAAGCCAGGACTTAGTCCAAAAAGAGACTTGGGAATTTTTAAACTTGCCTCAACACCGGCCTCTAGCTATTCCTCCTGTTCTGGAGATTGTAGATGACGTTTTATTGGAATCCAGCCTTACCTCAGACACTGCCTCCTGCTCCCAGGAAACCTGACAGGTACTACAGAGTACCTGACTCTCTCAAATTCCTGTTCAAGAATCCTACTGCAGATCCAGAGACCATTTCCCAAGAACCAAAACGCATTAAGGCTACAACTGCCAAAAATCCTACCCCTTCTGATAGGGATTCTAGAGCATTAGACAGGTGGAGTAAGAAAGTATATACTTGTGCTACTTTGGCCATTAAGGCTTTAAATTACCAGTTTCATATGTTAAAGTATCAGCAGCATATTATGGGATTAAACAGAAAATGATGTTGATTCCTGACTGTGCTGAACACAAAGATTTACAAGCGTTAATGCATTCTGCTGACCAAGTAGGTAAACATACTTTGCAATGTGGTTTTGATGCTTTAGAATAATCGTGCAGGGCTGCTGTTACTGGGTCTGTACTTAGAAGCCATGCTTGGCTTAAGGAACAAAACTTGCCAGATCATGTTAAAGCTAAATTACTGGATGCACCCTTAAACCAAGAGCGCCTTTTTGGCAACAAAGCAGAAGTCCTCAAAAGGATGGAGGAAAAAGCTGAATCTATGCAAACTGTTAAAGATTTCTTACAAGTACAGCCACCTAGATTCAGTAGACATTGGCCTTCAAAGAACTGGCCCATTCCAGTCCCTTCCAGGCCTTCTCAGCCAAACCCAGTGGCAGCAGACCACCAAGACTTCAGTCTCTGGCTGTGCACAGATCTAAGCAGGGGGGGGGGGGCTCCCACTTCCAAAGCAAGGAGTAGTAAGCCACCCACTATGGAAAAATGGCACAGTGACTTATCCTCAACTACTTGCTCCCTTAGGAGGAAATCTTGCCCTGCATGCAAAAACTGAGAACTCATTACCCAGGACAAACTGGTTTTAAACATAGTTTCTCTAGGATACAGATTCCACTTCCACTCACTCCCATCCCCAAGTGGATGGCCAGACCTCCCCCCAAACCAGTGGGCGGAGGCCCAAAAACATATACTCTCTCTCTCCTCAGTGTCAGGGCTATTCAACCTGTCCCAGCAGAACAAAGGGGACAAGGTTTTTATTCAAGACTGTTCCTGGTTCCCAGAAAAGAGAACTCCTGGCATCCTATCCTGGACCATTCTATTCTCAACACCTTTCTGGTGGTTCCAAAATTCAAAATGCTAACTCTTCAACAGCTTCTTCCTGTGCTAACCAAGGATGCCTGGTTGGCAATTCTAGACTTAAAAGAAGCTTACCTGCACATCCCAATAAGGAAATCCTGCAGAAAATACCGACGCTTCGGGGCAGTTCTCTGCACTTCCCTTTGGCTTACCTACTGCGTCCAGGGTATTCACAAAGTGCCTAGCTCCAGCCAATGCATTTTGCAGGCAGAGAAATATTCAGATTTACCCATAGTTGGACAACTGCCTGATTCAGGCAGAGTCAGGACTTGCTATTACAACACCTGGCATTTGTAAAGAGACTTCTAGCCTCTGTGGGGTACACCATCATTGAGAAGAAATCACACCTATTACCTTGCCAACAGATTGTATTCCTGGGAGCAAGCTTGAACACAACTTCCTAGATTGTATTCCTGGGAGCAAGCTTGAACACAACTTCCTAGATGGCATTCCTCACTCCAGGAGAAACAAATTCATTTGACAACCTACTACAAAGTACATGCCACAAAAACCCAGCTATCTGCAAGGAAAATTCTGCAAGCGCTGGGATTCATAGAGTCTTGCATTCCGTTAATTCCATATGCAAGACTGCATATGAGGAAACTTATCTAAAAAGTCTATGGTGTCAACATTCTCAGGACCTGGAAACAATGATTCCTATTATTCCTTGTCTAAGGGCAGTGTTCCTTTAGTAGGCAAGAGGCCTGCTAGCACAACAAAACTCCCTTTCACTCTACCCCCCCCCGCCACCCAAACCCTAACAGACTCATCAAACTATGCATGGGGGGGCTCTCATGGCAGGGCAGGGCATTCAGGGCAAATGGAACCCAAAACAGATTCACCTGCATGTCAATCAAAAAGAAATGTTAGCTGTGCAAAATGCTCTGACAGCCTTCAAAGACCTTATTCTTCCAGGAGAATTATTGGTCAAGACAGACAACACCACCGTTATCTGGTACAAAAGCAGGGGGGAACCCATTCCTACCCACTCTGCAGACTAGCCATGGCTCTGTGGAACACAGCCTTGAGCTACCAAGTGAACCTACAAGGTCAATTCCTGCCAGGCAAACTAAATTCACTGACAGACTACTTAAGCAGAAATCTCATGGACCCACACGAATGGAAACTGGAACCCAAAATATTCAAGCTCTTGAGGAGCAAATGGGGGACACCAGAGGTAGACCCGTTTGCCTCCCCTCAGAACTACCAGTTGAACAAATTCTGCCCCAGAACTCCCCATAGTCAAGTTTGGAAAGTGGATGCCCTGTCCTTTTCCTGGGAAAGCCTCTCAGTTTATGCCTTTCCTCCTCTGCCTCTCCTCTCGAAGGTTCTACTAAAGATCAAACAGCACAAGCCAAGGACAATACTGATTGCACCAGACTGGCCATGCCAGCACTGGTACCGCCTTTTGCACATTCTGACAGTGCTACAACCTTGGCACCTGCCTCAGACCCCTTCCCTGCTGTCCCAGCAGGTGGGCCAGATTCTCACCCTCAGCTTCAAACCCTCAACCTTGCAGCCTGGCTAATTCCGTGATCTCACCTCCAGCAACCCTCAGTAAGCAGGTACTGGATGTCATTCTTGAGGCAAGGAGGCCTAGTACTAGAAAATCCTATTAAAAAAAGTGGAAAAGATACTGTTCTTGGAGCCAGGCTCAGGGGATGGGCACAGGTGGTGCCCAGATTACCTCGTATTCTAGATTATTTAACGGAAATGCTCCACAAGGGCCTATCCCTTCTCTTCTATTAAGATTCATGCCTCTGCTATATCAGCACATTATAATACTGACCCACACCTCTTCTCTCAAACCCTGCTAAAACAGTTCCTTAGAGGGGTCATAAATTTAAGACCCCCCAGGAGAGCTCCCACTCCAGCCTTAACTTTGTGTTTGAAAAATTCCCCCCCCCCCCCTTTGAAGCAGCTGCTGCAGCAGAGTTAAAATTCCTTTCTTGGAAAACAGCTTTACTTCTAGCCATCACCTCAGCAAGAAGAGTGTCTGAATTGCATGCCCTCATGGCAGCGGGGAACCCTTCATTGTCTTCCATGCGGACAGGGTTTCCCTCAGGACTAATCCATCCTTTATGCCCAAGGTGGTGCCTAGTGTGGCTCTAAACCAGTCCATTCATTTGCCTACCTTTTTCCCTAATCCTCAGAATAAAGGGGAAAGGATACTTCATTCTCTGGACGTACACAGACAACTTAGATTCTATTTGGACAGGACTAAGCCTCTCAGAAAATCCGACCAGCTGCTAGTTAGCTTTGCTGCAGGGGCAGAGGGGAAGGCCATTTCAAAGCAAACCATTTCCAAATGGATAGCACATTGCATCAAATTCTGCTACAAACACCATGGAAAACCTACCCCACAGTGGATAAGAATATATTCCACCAAGGCTGCATCTACCTCTACTGCATTTCTCAGAGGAGTCCCTACCAGGGACATCCTGGAAACTGTAACCTGGAGCTCTGTACATACTTTCACCAAGCATTACCACCTGCCTATCTTTTCTAAATCCAGAGCTGGATTTGCCGTAGCAGTCTTACCAGGCCTTATTGCTAGTCCTAATGCTCTTTAACTGCCTCCACCCTTCCTTAGCTTTGGGAATCAACCCAAATGTAATGACTGCAACAGTGAAACACGAAGAACATAGTACAGTTGTGTACACATACCATAAATATAGATGTTCGAGTGTATTCACTGTTGCAGTCCTGGATGTCCTTCAAGGATACATCTGCAGTCCTTACAAATGGGTTGTCCTGTCGTCAGGCAGCCCCTCGGTCGGCCGGATTCCAAAGTCTGGGTCTGGCCTCGGCTGGTGTCGCACTTCACCCGACGTCATAGCTGCAGTTATTCGGGTATAAAGGCATCAGCCGACGCCATTTTCCTCAGTCTTTCTTGCCGTGTGGCGCCCGAAGCAGAAGCTGTTCGCAAGTGCCGGTCGGTCAGAACCAGAGATTACTACTACCGAATACTACTTCGAAGACTTCTAAAAAGCTAAGTACCCCGTTGGGGACTCTTTCTTGCCTCAGCCAATGTCAGAAAAAGTGAATAACTGTTTAACTTGTGGGAAACAAATACCTCATAAAGATTTCCACTCTTACTGCTTACCCTGTTTAGGCCCAGACTACGACGTAGCAGCTTGTCTAGCCCGTGCTGCTTTTAACCGGCGGACGCTTAGACGTCTGTCTGAATTTGCTGAGGAGTTCTTCGGCTCCGATTTTGCTTATATCATGCCGTCGGATCCTCAGACTACGCAAATGTCTAAAAAGCGCAAGGAAAAGGACCGACATTCGCGGTCCACGGCTTCGGCCGAAACCGCGGTTAAGCCAACCGCGAGTGTCTCTGTTTCGGCTGAAACCGAGCAAGCGGTTCTTCCTTCAGCCGAAAACCTACCTTCTACCGAGGCCTCTTCCAACCTGGTGGAATCGGCTTCAGAAATCCCACCTGCTGTTGTAGTTTCTCAGGAATTATCTGATACTATTCCCTTGGATATTTCAACCCCTGCACGTGGAGCTGCTAGGCCACCTGCAGCCATGTCCATTAAGGCCTTTGCCAGGGCTAAAGCAGCTAAAGCTTCTAAGACTGTGCTTGCTAAGACCCCCTCTCACAGGCCTAGCTCTAGTTCTCAAATGCTTAGTTTAGCAGAGGATCTCATTTCTTTAATCCGGGGATCCCAACCTCAACCAGACAGGGCCTCTCGGCCTCCTCCAGAGAAGAGGCCTAGAGCAGAGCCCCCTCAGCCACTTTCTACAGATGATTCCTCTGATGATTCAGATGATTCGGACCCTCCAGAGGCTCCTTTCTCCCCTTATGAAGATTCTGATGCTGAAGAGTCTATCCCTTCTGCCTCTCCGCCTGAGGAATTTTCCTTTGGGGAAACCTTGCATGCTATGAGGGAACAATTCCAGTGGCAGGGCCAGGATTTTTCAGACTCCAGAAAAAGGCTTAGAACCTTTCTACATTTACCACAACATAGGCCTTTAGCCATACCTCCAGTTCTTTCTGTTGTAGATGATGCATTTAATGATGCTTGTACTGCTCCTGATTCTCTACCTCCGGCCCCTGCTAAGCCTGATAGATACTACAGGGTCCCGGACACACATTACCATTTGTATAAGGCTCCTTTTGCAGATCCCGAGACTATCTCCCAAGGACCTAAGGCTGTAGCAGCTACTTCTGCTAAGAACCCCCTCCCCTCAGAAAGGGAATCCAGATCCTTAGAGAGATGGGGTAAAAAAGTTTACACTTCTGCTACTCTTTCAGCTAGGGCCTTGAACTGTCAATTCCACATGATCCAGTATCAAGAGTTTATGCTAGAACAGTTAACCAAAAAACTGACCTCTGATTTATCATTAGACAAAAAATCTGTTCAGGAAATGGTACATAACATTCAGCAAGTCAGTAACCATTCCTTAAAATGCGGCTGTGATGCACTGGAGGCTTCCTTTAGATCAGCCATGACCGGCACAGTTATCAGAAGGCATGCATGGTTAAAAGAGCAGGCCTTACCAGACCATGTCAAGTCCAAACTATTAGATGCACCTATGGATAAGATCAATTTGTTTGGCTCTCCTGCACAACAGGTGCTGAAGAAGATGGAAGAGAAGGCAAAATCTGTCCAAACAGTAAAAGATTTCTTACAGGTCCAACCGCCAAGGTTTAGCAGGAATTGGCCCTCCAAGAATTGGTCCTTTCCAGACTCATCCAGAGCTCAGAGGGGCAGGAATAGGCGTTCTAAAGGCAGAAACCAATCCAGGGGTGCCTACAGGGGACGCCAGTGGCAGAGTAACAACCAGCAAAGTACAGCCACGGACACAGCCACCACCACAACTACAGGACAATCACAGTGACTTGGCTCTGGCACCGCCTACCAGGGAGCAACTAGAAGCACCTTTAGGCGGGAAGCTAGCCTTATTTTCAATAAACTGGCATTACATCACAAGAGACAAGTGGATTTTACAGACAATAGACCAAGGCTACAGGTTTCACTTCCATACTCTACCAGGGAAGAGAGGAATGCCAAACCTACCTCCAAATCAAAAGGCAGAAGCTCTAAAACAAATATCCCAATTATTAAAGATGAGAGCTGTGGAAAAGGTACCATCTATGGAGCAAGGAAAGGGATTTTACTCCAGACTCTTCCTGGTACCAAGAAAAGAAAGCAAATGGAGACCTATTCTCGACCTGTCTGCTTTAAACACATTCCTCATTGTTCCAAAATTCAAAATGCTGACTCTACAGCAGCTTCTTCCCATGCTGGGCAAGGAGTCTTGGCTGGTAACTCTAGATCTCAAGGAGGCATACCTGCACGTCCCCATACGACCAAATTGCAGAAGATACCTCAGATTTCTTGCAGGATCAGAGCATTATCAATTCTCAGCATTGCCCTTTGGCTTATCTACTGCGCCCAGAGTGTTCACTAAATGCCTGGCATCAGTAATTGCTCATTGCAGGCTTCAGGGAATCCAAATCTACCCCTACCTGGACAACTGCCTGATACAAGCGGACGACAAAAACAAGCTAGCAGAAGACTTACAAAGGGTCATTTACCTGCTACAAGCCCTGGGATACACAGTCAATATAAAAAAGTCAAGGCTGATACCATCCCAAAGAATAACCTTTTTGGGTGCAGAGTTGGACACATCAAAGCAAATGGCATTCCTAACAGTAGAAAAACAGGAGCAGCTACCTCTCTACTTCTTGGCATTAACAAAGCAGAACCATCTGACAGCAAGAAAAGTACTGCAAGCCTTGGGCTTCATGGCATCCTGCATAATATTGGTTCCTCATGCCAGACTGCATATGAGAAAACTACAGTGGTACCTAAGGAATTTATGGTCTCAACACAAGCACAGCTTAGAAACCCAGATTCCAATTATTCCATGCCTGAAGCAAGAATTCCTATGGTGGGCTCAGGCTTGTCAATCAAACACAGGATTGCCCTTCCACATTACTCAACCAAGCCAAACCATCACAACGGACGCCTCAGATCTCAGTTGGGGGGCCCACATGCTGGACAAGTGCATACAAGGCTTATGGACTCAAGACCAGCTGCACCTACACATAAATCTAAAGGAAATGCTGGCAGTAAAACTGGCAATTCAGGCATTCAGACCATTTCTCCAACAAGGTCAATTGATAAGGACAGACAACACCACAGTTATGTGGTACATCAACAAACAGGGAGGCACACATTCGTATCCTCTTTGCCGGATGGCGATGGACCTCTGGAATGTGGCCCTGAGCTACAACATTCAGTTAAAAGCAATTTTTGTACCAGGAAAAGAAAACATTCTGGCAGACATATTAAGCAGGACTACCACGGATGCCCACGAATGGATGCTGCATCCGGACATCTTCAAAACCATTACAAGAAAATGGGGGCTTCCAGAAATAGACTTATTTGCATCTCCACGCAATCACCAGCTAAAGAAATTCTGCACAAGGACGTACCACCCACTTGCTTGGAAGGTGGACTTCCTATCCTTCAGTTGGAAAAACCTGACAGCATATGCATTCCCACCACTTCCTTTGATGCACAAGGTGCTATTGAAGATCAAAGAGGACCGTCCAAGGATCATTCTGATAGCTCCAGACTGGCCAAGGCAACATTGGTACCCATTACTGAGGAGCATGTCTCGGGAACAAATATGGCCACTACCCCTGGTTCCCTTGCTGTTAACACAGAACAACTACAACAATCTGCATCCAAACCTGAAAACTCTGCAGCTGACTGCCTGGAACATTGCATAAGACCAATTAACCCAAATTTATCCCAAAGGGTTAAAGACATTATCCTTGAGGCTCGCAGACCCTCAAGAAAAAAATTATTCAGCAAAATGGAAAAGATATCACATTTGGAGTACTGAAAAAGGAGAAGATGTGTCACTGGTAAACATAGCCAACATCCTGGAATACTTGGCAGAGCTCTTCCACACAGGCCTGTCCTATTTCTCCATCAAGATTCATGCATCAGCTATTTCAGCAGAATACGACTTGGATCCTCCTGTCTTCTCACATCCTCTGCTCAGACAGTTTCTGAGAGGAATTAAAAATGTAAAGCCTCCTAGGAAGCCACCATTGCCAGCATGGGACTTGAACTTTGTGCTAGAAAAATTGACACTCCCTCCTTTCAAACCAGCAGCAACAGCAGAATTACAATACTTATCATGGAAGACTGCTTTCCTGCTGGCAATCACTTCGGCAAGAAGGGTATCTGAACTTCAGGCATTAATGGCAGTACAACCCTTCCTGATCTTCCATCAAGACAGAGTGTCCATGAGAACAAATCCTTCCTTTATGCCTAAGGTGGTCTCCAGAGTTTCTTTAAATCAGGCTATCCACCTACCTACATTCTTCCCCAACCCACAGAACAGGGGAGAAAGACTGCTGCATACCTTGGATGTACATAGACAATTACGCTACTACCTGGACAGGACCACGGGCAATAGAAAAACTGACCAGCTACTGGTAGCATATGCAACAGGAAGAGAAGGAAAAGCAATTTCAAAACAGACAATCTCAAAGTGGATAGGAAATTGCATCAGATTTTGTTACTCCTACCATGGAAAGAAAACTCCAGAGAACATCAGGCCTCACTCTACAAGGGCTACAGCCACTACCACTGCCTTCTTACAAGGAGTGGCTACCAAGGACATTTTAGAGGCTGCTACTTGGAGCTCCGTGCATACATTTGCCAAGCATTATAATTTGCCTTTATACTCTAGATCCCGAGCAGGTTTTGCCACTGCTGTTTTACAAGGGATCCTAACTACACCAAAACTTTATTTTTCCTCCTCCCCCAGTTTGGCTATGGTATTCTACCCATTTGTAAGGACTGCAGATGCATCCTTGAAGGACATAGTACAGTTTTGTACCTACCATAAATGTAGATGTCCGATAGGAATGCATCTGCAGTCAGGATTACCCACCCGCCTTCCCCTCTGTGGTGCTCCTAGGGTATTTGCCCATCTTATAGCTAGCTGGGGGAATCTATTATGGTGTATTTGTTTGTATATATGTACATACATGCTTATTTTTTGTGTTTGCTCTCTACTATTTGGAGTCATTGGCATTTATCCAAATTTAGCCTTCCAAGAGGGCACCTGGCATCTGGGGCAAGAAACACTGAGGAAAATGGCGTCGGCTGATGCCTTTATACCCGAATAACTGCAGCTATGACGTCGGGTGAAGTGCGACACCAGCCGAGGCCAGACCCAGACTTTGGAATCCGGCCGACCGAGGGGCTGCCTGACGACAGGACAACCCATTTGTAAGGACTGCAGATGCATTCCTATCGGACATCTACATTTATGGTAGGTACAAAACTGTACTTTATCCTCCCTCCAGCCCCCTGACTTCTTGTGACTTTTACCTTTCCTCTTTGTTTGGCATGTACTGTGTCATGTGTATTTGCTTTTTGCTGGGGATGATGTTCTTAAACTTTGCCTCCTGCTGCCCCAGTTAACCGGATAGTACTATAGTAGTGCCTGAGCTCATATAAGTATTTTAAGAGTCCTAGGGGCAGACCGGAAACTGTCTCTCAGGGGGCTAAAAGGTATTATTATCTCCTTTCAAAAGTCTAAGATGGATGGGATGCTCAGGCGGAGGAAGTAGTGGAGTGCAAGGTTGGGATTTGGTTGTGTGTCTGAACAGTGGGGTAGCAGCATTGCAATGTGTGGTTTTGATGCTGTGCAGGCCTCCTCAGGGTGGCTGCCACTGGTTCTGTTCTTAGGCACGCGGTTGGCTCTTTCAAATAAAAAGGGGATTTAATTACCCAAGACAGATGGTTTTGATCATTCACCACCAGTTACAGTTTTATTTCCATACCTTGCCCTCTTTCAAAGGCATGCCAGACATTCCTCCTCTACAAGAAAAAGGCTCACAAGCAAATTTCTCTGTTACTCCAAATAGGGGCCATTCAGCCAGTTCCAAAGATCACTGGATGGTAACTTTAGATCTCAAGGAGGCTTACCTTCATGTGCCTATCAGACTAAGTTGCAGGAGTATCTGCGTTTCGCTGGAAATTCTCCCTATCAGTTCTCTGCATTGCCCTTTGGCTTATCTAACTTCAGGCTAAAAATCTATCTTGGGCTTATCCTGACTCTCTGGCTCTGGCAAAAAAGGAAGACCTTTCTAGAAGCATGGATATATAGCAGCATTAAGGCCTAAGAAAATAGTACATCTTAACGAAATAAAGTCCAGTCCTAGCAGTGCTCCAAGACATGTGCTTTCTGGGTGTGAGACTGAATACAGCAACCAGATGGCCTTTTTTTTAACAGGGACAAACAAAGAATCTTCCATTTTACTTCCATCAACTATCTCTTCAGTCTTCGACTGACTGCAAAGGACATCCTCAGTTAAGCTGGGTTCATCAGATCTTGTATTCTGGTGCTTCCCAATGCCAAACTGCATATGAGAGAGGAAGCTGCAATATCTCAAAAAAATGTATGGACACAGCACCAGGATTTGGACACTGTCCATTCAAAAATACCTTGCATTCAACACAAATTTTTGTGGTGGGCTCAGGAATGTCACCTAAACAAGGGACTCTCTGAGACTACAGCATCTACATATCAACATGGAGGAGTTAGCAGTCCAGTTTGCATTAATGGCTTTCAGGAGAGTTTTCTTCTTCTTCAGGGCAGGTGTTGATTCAGACAACACAACTGTCATGTGGTACATCAACAAACAAGGGGAACACATTATCTTCATGTATTTGTAAATTGAGTGTGTTGGGGGAACTCCAGACATAGATCTGTTAAGCTTCTCCACTAAACCACCAGCTGCCAAAGTTTGCCTTTCCACCTCTGCCTCTTCTCCCAAAGGTGCTCCAGGTCACCTGCTCAATGTCAGCTTCACTCTCTTCATCTAACAGCCGGAGATTTCTGAGCCTAATTTGAGTGTGGCCTGCTTTTGTTGGCCATTGCTTTCTGCAAAGGGTTTTTCTTTATTACAGGGCCCTTGTAGAGAGAGCCTTTTGATTTTTCCATAGGGGATATTCATTATGTAATTACTCCTTCCTTTATGCCTAGGGTGTTTGGTGTGGCTTGTGGCTTTAAACCAAACTATTGCCTACTTTACTATGCAGATCCCCAAAATAAGGGGAAAAGATTTTGATGTACACAGGCAGTTTGCGTTTATATTAAGCAGGCCCCAAGGATTTTAGGCGGGCTACTGCTTCACTTCACATTCCATTCTAAGGGTGGCAACTAAGGATATTTGGAGGCAGCTACTTGGAGTTTCGCGCAGTACCCTGCGCCCCCCCTGGCGACAGAAAATGCGTTGACCTGACGTGCCAGCCATACTCTTTGGTATTCGGGCCGACTGGGACAGCGGACTACCCAATGGTTCCATACCATATAATTGTTTCCTATTGTGGGGGCACCTGACATCTTTGGCAAGAAAAACTGATGTAATGGCATCGGCTGCGTGTTTTATACCTCTGACGACCTGACGTCATGGAAGAAGCGACAGTGTCCGAGACAGAAATCCAAAGACTCTGGTATTCAGGCTGGCTGAGGGATACCTGCAGGCAGATAACACAAATGTGTTGACTGCAACAGTGAATACACTCTAACATCTACATTTATGGTAAGTGTACACAACTGTACATTACCATGGGTGCATTTCCCTCCTGAAGGAAACTGTTATGTATTTCTTGGCATTTAGTTTGTCCATGGCTCTGATACCAGCTGTTTCTGTGTCAGCCCTTCCTGTAGAACATTTGTGTCAGTATGGGATTCGATGACCGCTCCTAATTTGCAGTCATCTGCAAATTTAGTCAGCCAGAGACCCTTGGCATTGACCTTCAGAGAAGTAAATGCCAAAAAGGAATGGTCCAAGGACTGATCCCTAAGATATTCCACTTGTGACTGACCTCTTTGTAGAGTTGGACTTCCCAGTTTTAAATTCCTGGATCCTGTTTGTGACCCAGTTGGCTCTACACTGGGTAGCATACGGGTTTGTACCTAACCTCTTGAGTTTGACGTCAATGCCCAAGTGGGGTATTCTGTCAATTGCTTTGGCCAAGTCAAGGTAGGCAGTGTGAACCATTTTGCCCTCATCCATTGCTTTGGTGACCTTCTTGAAGTCCACCAGGTTGAGTAGGCATGGACCTTCCTTTGATGAAACCAAACTGGGTTTGGGTCCACTGTCTGGAGATTTACTTATAAACCCACAAAACAAGGGAGAAAGTCGTTTTCATTCCCTGGATGTTCATAGGTGTTTACTAAGCTAACAACTACAAGGGCTTTTTTAAGCCTAACCATGCATGCCAAATCTCTGACAAGTTCTGGTACCTTTCATAATTGTAAGCAGGGGCTTGGGAGATGAATCATTTACAGGCTGCCTGTGTCCATTAGAGACGTAGATGCCAAAAAGGGGATGAATTTCCTGTTCCCTATCCAATTGTCCAAGTTACACTTGAATTGGATTTTGGAGAAACTCTGCTTCACATGGATGGGGAATCTGTTCTAGAGACTGGGCAGTCTCTGAGATAGTCTCTCCAACAGTTCCTATTTATATCACAGGCACGAGTTGGGACTTTAGAATGGCTACAGTCTTTAGAATGTGCACAAGCAGTTAAGTTTCTAATTGGACAGGACAAAAACTTTCAGGAAAAAATTACTAGCTTTTTGTTCCCTTCCAGGATGGGTAAGCTTGACAATCCTGTATCCAAGCAGTCCATCTCCATCTGGATTTCTAAGGTCATTCCTTCTTGCGCCTTGAAATGACAAGTTCCTGCCTTTCCTTTTGGTGCCTTTTTCAAAAGGCATTGACTGTAGATCTATTCTGGAGGTGGCCACCTGGTTGTCAGCTCACACCTTTACTAGACACTGCTTTTTCCTGATCTTGAGCCTCTTTGCTAGATCATTTCTTTTTAGAACCAGTAGACAGCTCCAGTGTCTCCAACCCATCCATCCTCAACAGTCTCTAGCTTTGAGAAACACCTGTCAGTATTGGAATACTGCATCAGTGATACAAGGAAGGATGTAGTACAGTGGCGTAAGAATATACATCAACAGTGGCTGTACTTTTGATCACTGTTTGTTTATTTTATTTAACATTTGTTGACCGGGCTAGTCTAACTGGATATATGTCCATTTTCAGTGGAGGCCTGGGGAGAAAAGCTCCAGTATAGGCAATAGTATCATAGCATACAATATATGCAATAGAAGGAAGTTACATTAAATTATTTTAGATCAGACAAAAAAATTGTCTACAGAGTCACCTAGAAAAACTTTAAATAACATATAATACAAAAGAAAAAAATGCAAGGAATTGTTGTTTTATATCAGAGGCCTGGTTACAGGCATACAAACGTGTGCTTACTTACAGTACAGTAGAGGGTGAGTACTTTTTAGAGAAGCAAGTCTTGAACGGTGCTGAGAGGAAGTCTCCTTTAATACTAGATAGTAGTTAGCATTCTAGTTACAACAAATAGGCATGATAGAACAATAGAGCAGATAAGTAAAGGGAGTTGGGAGATAGGGAATTAGATGTTAGTCAGGGTTAGAGCAGGGGCATAGCCAGTGTGTTTTGAGATATTCTTCAAGATATTATTTGAAAAGTAATGTGGAAGAAAGTGATGAGAGTTAATTAGGAAGCTGGTTCCAGGTTTTTCCCACTGTGTTGGAGAATAGAGTCCCCAGCCTTGTTGTTAGATTTAGTAGTAGAAATTAGAAGCTTATTAGATGAGCGTAGTGTTGCCAGATTTTTATATGGGGTAATCAGACTAGTGAGGATTGGAGTATTCTTAGGGTGGTAGAGAATCTTTTAGGAGATAGTAAGTTGTTGACAAAGTAGTTGGTTCTGCAGTTCTAACCATCGCAGCTATTTGAGGTTGTGACAGTGATGGGTTCTAAAAGGGGATCCAGTGGCAAATCTGGCAATGTTATTTTAGCTGGTTGCAAGTTTGCTAAGGTTTTTAGATAGGTTGGTATAAATGGCAGAGGCATAAAACAGGGTAGAAATAAGGTGGGTTTGGGCAATGGTAGTTCTAGCTAATGGTGTGAGGAAGGGTTTGATTCTATAAAGGCGGCCTAGTTTTCTGTTGACTGATTTTACAGTAGTATTAATATGATCGTCATAGCTAAGGTTGTGGTCTATTGTAGTTCCTAAGAGTCTGGTTGTAGTGTCTGGGGATGTGGTAGTTCCATTGTTAGAGGTTACTGTGAAGTGACATTGTGGGGACTGGTTAGGAACAAAAAGCCATAAGTTCGTTTTTCTGTGGTTCAGGAGGAGGCAGTGTTGCATGAACCAATTTTTAACAATATGAAATACTGTTTGGGTGAGGGTCTGGAGTGAGGAAACGGAATTAGCAGGACATATTAAAGTTGAATCATCTGCATATTGTATGCAAGTGGCTTGTGGAATTTTAGAGTTAAGATCATTAATAAAGATTGAAAAGGGCCTAATTATGGAGCCTTGGGGTACTCCAATGTTAACAGGGAGGGGTGTTGATAAATTATTATCCCAGAGAACAGCTTGATGTCTGTTATCTAAATAGGATTTAAACCAAAGTATTGCCTGTGGAAGTGATAGGGCTTTTAGTAGATCAATAAGTAGGTGATGGTTAAACATGTCAAAGGCTTTCTGACAGGTCAATAAATAATGCAGTGGAAAGAGTTATTGCGATGTTATTTAATACAGTCAGAAAAAGATGGCAAGGCAGTGATTGTACTATGGTAAGGCCTAAAGCCATGCTGACAGCAAATAAATTATTAGAGAGAAGGTGGATGAGTAGCTGTCGGTGGATACATTTTTCCATTATTTTTGCTGTTGGAGAGAGTAAGGCTATTGGTCAAAAGTTTAGAAATCTCAGTAGAGGAACAACCCTTATGCAGAGGGATGATGACTTTCCAGATGGAGGGGATTGTTCCTTTTGTAATTGTCCCATATATAAGGATGGATATAGGATAGGCAATGGCTTTAGATGCTGCTTGTAGGTATTCAGCTGGTAGACGGTCAGCTGAAAGGGTACATGGTTTGAGTTTTTGAAGGAGGGAGCAGATGAGGGATGTTGGTACTGGTTGTAGATGAAAAGAAGGAGCTGGGCTATTGATTCTGACTGACAGGTTAGTGCAAACAGGGGGTAGTGTATTTGCTAGAGTTTGAATATCTTCGGTGAAGTAGTTGTTGAAGGCATCAGCAATTTGCTTAGTTATTCTGGATAATACCTGATGTGGTGGGAGTTTTGGAGTGCCCTGGCTGAAGCAGTTTTTTTATGCCTGACCAGAACTTTATGCTGGTGGGTTTGTTGTAGGTGAAGGTAAAAGTTTTTTTTTGTCGAGCAGAATTTCTTTTTTTGTAATGTTTAACTGCTTAAAGTAAAGATGGTCTGCTGGGTTTTTAGAAGATGTCCATTTGGCCCATATTTTATTATGTAGGAGGATCTTTTGTCTGGTTTCTTTAGTTAGCCACAGAGCAATTTTGGTCCTTATTCGGTTAGAGCGAGAGGGGACAATGGCAGTCAAGGATTTGAAGGACTTTTGTATTGAAGTAAGATACTGCTTCATCCAGCTGAAGATGATGTAGTGGTGACCAGTCACATGCCTTAAGTTCATTTAGGACATTTTCTGGATTAAAGTGTTTTTTTGAGTGTGAGGTTTTGAAAGTATTTGGATTGGGGCTATGGATTTTTTGTTTAATTATATAGGTTAGAGAGTGGTCACTAATGTCTGGAAGGGTACCTGGTTTATATGTATCGGAATGACTAAGGATCCAGTCTAGGTTACTTTCCTTACTGTCTGGTTTATGGATTCTAGTAGGGGGTGGTTATAATTTGGGAAAAAACATATAGATTTGTGGGTGGTAGGATTAGGGGAGCTGCAGGTAGCCCAGTCTATATTAGTTACCTAGCACTATGGTTTCCTGAGGTAGGAGAGTGGAGAGGCAACTGAAGATATCTTCAAGAGTATTAATATTATTTCCAGGGGGCAGATAGGAGCAAATTATGTAGATAGATTTACAGTTGTTGATTTGAAGTTTGACATTAAGGATTTCAGCATTGGTATTTGAGGGTAGGTACGCATTGAAGGTTGTAACTTGAAGTTCGGATTTGTAGAGAATGGCTACTCCCCCCACCCTTTTTGGTCTTCCGATCACATCTCAGAATGTTATATCCAGGAAGGTAATTTCCTTGTCCTGAGTAGTAGGCTATAGCCAAGTTTCTGTAATACAGCGGATGTCAAATAAGTGCACTTCTAAGAGTGCATGAAAGTGGGTTATTTCATTGTTTATACTACGGATGTTGTGATGGGCTATCAGGAGAGAGTTTGAGGGTCTTTTTGGGGTATGGGTATTGGAAGTTTGGTTCTGTGGTTCCTTGGTAATTTTTATTAATAGGGCCAGGGTTTGGATGAATGTCACCATCTAATAAGGGGTGTTGTTGAGGTCTTTGTATAATCTTTTATGATTTTATAGTAATTTAGGGTTTTCTTGTCTTGGAAATAGATATGGGTGGATCTATGATACTTTGGAAGTATATAGATGGAAGTGGAGGTTATGTTTACATGGTTGAGGGAGTTAACTTTAGAAACTGTATGCTGGTGGGTATGGTGAAGTTCACTAAGTGAAGAATGTTCATAGATGGTTAGAGTACAGGGAATAGATAGTGAAGCTAGAATAGTTATGAGTAGTAGGTATGTGTAAGTAGTCTTATGCATTTGGCCATTAGGAGGGTAAGAGATGGAGTAGATTGAGGGAGAGAGAGTATGCTGTAAGGTATAATATAGGTAATGGTAGGAGAGAAAGATTGAATAGCAGTTTATAAGTTAAGAAGTATAGTTGGAGTGGAGAAGGTAGAGAGAGGTCATATACGGTGTAAAGTAGCTTTAAGGAGAGTAGTAGGAAGTAGAGGTGGGGTACCTAATGAGCAGGAGTCAGTGGTTGGGTGATGGCAGGAAGGGGTGTGATTACAGGAGTATAAGGATAACTGCACTGGGGGTGGTGGGATTTGGGGGTAGGGTAGGGGAGCGGAGTGAGCCTGCAGGGCGAACGGAGCGGGTTAGAGCAAATGAAGACAGAGCAGCAAAAAAAAAGTATTAGCAATAGTTATCCAATAATGAAGGTAAGTGGGTAAATAATGAATACTATAAGGGAAAAATAATAAAAACTGGGCTAACAAAGTGAAAGAGAATTTGAGATATAGCAAGGAGGGAGTGGATATATAGAAGTAAAGGAGGTAGGAAGTATATTTTTAAAAAATACAGCCAGCGTTAGGTACTGAAGCCACAGAAGAAATATTATCAATGTTCTTCGTGTTTCACTGTTGCAGTCATTACATTTGAGTAATCTGCTGGCAGGTTGCCCTCAGTCGGCCTGAATAACAAAGTCTTTGGTCCTGCGTCCGTTGCTGTCTCCTCTTCCATGACGCCAGGTCATCAGGGGTATAAAACGTACAGCTGATGCCATTTTATTCAGTCTTTCTTGCTGCTTAGTGCCCAAAGCAGAAGCAGTTCGCAAGTGCCGGTCGGTCGACTCCTGAAATTTTCGCATTCTAGTTTCAGAGCCAAAGTCTTCAAACTAAAGCTAAGTACCCCGTTGGGGAAACACTTTCTTGCTCCTTACCGATGTCAGTAAAAGTTAATAATTGCATTACTTGTGGGTAGCAAATACCTCATAAGGATTTTCATTTGAACTATATTCCTTGCCTAGGCCCAGATCATAATGTGCCTTGCTGTCAGTTTTGTGGTAGATTTAACCAACGCACTATTAAGCGTCTGTATAACTTTGCTTCAGAATATTTTGGGAACTGATTTAACTACCCTGAAATGTTGTCTGATAGCAATCAGACTACCAGAGTTCACATAAAATGCAAAGAAATGCAAAGAAAAGGACAGAGACAGACCGTCGAGGTCCAAAACCGACGAAGCTTCCCCTAAGCCAGTCGCCGGTTCGCCAGTACTCAGTGAGGCGCTTTCACAGCCCCTGATACCCACTACTTTCGAGTTGCAGGTCTCTACCGAGGCGCATGTGGAGTCCGGCACGCTGCGAGATTCTCAAAGTATTGTACCCGTGGATGTCTCTCCCTCGGATGGGTCCGGAGCTGCTGAGCAGGTACCGGCTCCTGAGGGTGTCTTCAGGCCTCAGCATTTCTATATAAAACCGACGCCAGCTTCAAAAACATAGACAAAAGCAACTTCTAAGCCTAAATACTGACGCATGAGCCACGTGCTCAGGCCTCTATGCCCAAAAAGCAGATGATCAAAATGGCTGAAGTCCTAATTACCTTGATCAAGGGATCCCAACCCCCCCCCCCCCCCCTGGATAAGAGGCCTAGGCAAGGCAACGATTATGAATCTTCAGATCAGGTTTCTATTTCTTCCGATTTCTCTTCTGATCAGGAATTTTCTATACCACCCTATGAGGATTCAGATGCAGAGGAATCCATCCCATCTGCATCTCCTCCTGAAGATTATTCCTTTGGAGAAACATTGCATACTTTGAGGGAACATTTTCATTGGGAGAGTCAAGATTTCTCAGAATCAAAAAAGAGGCTTAGGGATTTCCTTCTCCCTCAGCATAGGCCTTTAGCCATACCTCTCCTGTATTAGACATTGTTGATGTGTTTTCGGAATTAAGCAAGACTCCAGATTCCTTACCTCTGGCTCCTAGCAAGCCAGACCGATATTACAGGGTTCCTGACTCGCACAAATTTTTATTCAAAAACTCTGCTGCTGACCCTGAAACTATTTCACAGGGTCCCAAAGGTGTAAAGGCCTCAACAGCTAAGAATCCTACCCTCTCTGATAGAGATTCCAGGGCGCTGGATAGATGGGGAAAGAAGGTTTATACATCTGCAACCTTGGCAATTAGGGCCTTAAACTGCCAGTTTCATATGCTTAAATATCAACAGCATGTTATGGGATTATTGAAACAGAAAACTATGTTGATTTCTGAATGTGTGGAAAATAAAGAATTACAGGAATTATTGCATGCAGCAAAACAAGTTGGAAAGCATACTTTGCAATGTGGTTTTGATTCCTTGGAGGCCTCCTGCAGGGCTGCAGTTACTGGATCTGTGATTAGAAGGCATGCTTGGCTAAAGGAGCAAAATTTGCCTGATCATGTTGAAGCTAAATTGTTGGATGCACCTTTACAGCATGATACTCTGTTTGGTAATAAGGCAAAGAGGTTTTAAAGAAAATGGAAGACAAAGCTATGTCTATGCAAACTGTAAAAGACTTTTTAAAACTGCAGCCACCAAGATTCAGTAGACACGGGCATACAAAAAATTGGTCCTTTCCTATTTTCGACAGCTTCAAAGGGCTCTAGATACCAATCACAGGATTCTTACAGGTCAAAGCAATGGGGTGCCTCTACCTCCAAATCTGGAGGAAATAAAGCGCAACCCTACAGTAAACAGTCTCAATGACTTCCCTCTGCCATCACCAAACACTTATCTTTTGGCAGCCCCCTTAGGGGGAAAACTAGTACTTCATGCTCAAAATTGGCAGTTAATAACCCAGGACAAGTGGGTATTAAACATAGTATCCCAGGGATACAGATTTCATTTCCATACTCTGCCAATTCCAAATGATTGGCCAGATCTGCCACAAAATCAATGGGCAGAGGCACAGAAACAAGTTACGTCCCTCATGGATATGGGGGCTATTCAGCCAGTGCCAGAACAGGAAAAAGGACAAGGGTTTTACTCAAGACTGTTCTTGGTACACAGAAAAGACAATGCCTGGCATCCAATACTGGATTTATCAAATTTGAACACATTCTTGGACATACCAAAATTCAAAATGCTGACTTTGCAACAGCTACTGCCTATGCTGGGCAGGAACGCTTGATTAGTGATTCTAGACTTAAGAGGCATACCTTCATATTCCAATAAGGGAATTGTGCAGAAGATACCTCCGCTTCAAGGCAGGTTTTTTTGCATTACCAATTCTCTGGCAACAAAAACTCAGTTATCTGCAAGACAAATTCTGCAGGCTTTGGGGTTCATGGCATCCTGCATTCTACTAATTCCATATGCGAGACTGCATATGAGGAAACTACAATGGTACCTAAAAAGTTTATGGAGTCAACATTGTCACAGTCTGGAAACCATGATTCCTCTTATTCCGTGCCTACAACACGAGTTTCTTTGGTTGGCAGAGACATGTCACCAAAACAAGGGACTGTCATTTACTCTACCCCCTGCCACCCAAACCCTAACTACAGACGCATGAGATTATGCTTGAGGGGCCCACCTGGCGGGGAGATGATCTGCATATCAACCAGAAAGAGATGCTAGCTGTTCAGAATGCTCTGACAGCCTTCAAGGACTTGCTTCATCCAGGACAACTACTGATAGACAGACAACACCACGGTTATGTGGTACATAAGCAGGGGGGTACACATTCCTACCCCCTTTGCAGACTGGCCATGGCATTGTGGAACACAGCTTTGACTTACCAAATACATCTTCAAGCTCAATTCCTGCCAGGAAAACAAAATACTCTGTCAGACGACCTAAGCAGAAATCTTGTGGACCCGCACAAATGGAAACTGGATCCACAATTCTTCAGCATGTTAACACAGAAATGGGGGAGCCCAGACATAGATCTATTTGCCTCCCCCAAAATTATCAGCTGGACAAATTCTGCACAAGAACTTATCACACAAAAGCATGGAAAGAGGATGCCTTATCCTTCAGTTGGAAAAACCTGTCAGTCTGTGCCTTTCCCCTCTGCCTCATCTCTCCAAGGTCTTACTAAAAATGATCCTAATTGCTCCGGACTGGCCTCGCCAGCACTGGTACCCAATTCTAAGGAATATGTCTCAACTTCCTCCTTGGCACTTGCCTGAAATACCTCATCTACTGTCTCAGCAGAACAATCAAATTGTGCACACTCCGCTCCAAACTCTGAACCTTGCAGCATGGCTGATCATTTAATTATTCAAACACCACCTGTCAGTAAATCAGTGATGGATGTCATTTTGGAAGCCAGAAGGCCTAGTACTAGAAAATCTTATGCTGATAAATGGAAGAGATTCTATGCTTGGAACCAAGCACAAGGAAATGGACACAGCAAAGCCCAGTATTCCTCAGATTTTACAATATTTGACTGAGATGCTTGACAAGGGCCTATCTTGTTCTTCAATCAAAATCCATGCCTCTGCCATTTCAGCTCATTACAACACAGAGCCTCCCCTCTTCTGTCACCCTGTGCTTAAACAGTATCTTAGAGGGGCCAAAAATTTAAGGCCTCCCAGAAGATCACCAACTCCTGCATGGGACCTCAACTTTGTGCTGGAAACTCACCCTGCCTCCTTTTGAACCAGCAGCTACTGCAGATATAAATTTTCTATCTTGGAAAACAGCTTTCCTCTTGGCAGTCACTTCAGCAAGAAGGGTTTCAGAACTACAGGCTTTCATGGCTGTGGAGCCTTTTATTACATTTTACCTGGACAGGGTGTCCCTCAGGACCAATCCTTCTTGTATGCCTAAGGTGGTATCCAGTGTGGCTCTTAATCAGACAATTCACCTGCCAACATTTTACCCAAATCCGCAGAACAAGGGAGAGCGGATTCTGCACTCATTGAATGTACACAGACAACTAAGATTCTACTTCGGACCAAATCTCTAAGAAAGTCTGAGCAACTGCTGGTAGCATTTGCTGCAGGGTGAGAGGGGAAGGCTATATCAAAGCAGACTATTTCTAAGTGGATAAGCCACTGCATTCGTTTCTGCTACTTGCACCATGGTAAACCTGTGCCCAAGGGGATCAGGTCACATTCCACCAGGGCTGCCTCTACCTCAGCAGCTTTTCTAAGAGGGGTCCAACCAAAGACATTCTAGGGGCTGCTACTTGGAGCTCTCTTCATACCTTCACAAGTATTATCATTTGCCTCTCTTCTCCAAATCCAGGGCAGGCTTTGCTACTGCAGTTCTGCAGTGCCTTATAGCCACTCCTAATGCTATTTAGCTCCATCTTCCCATGCATTGTTTTGGGATTCTACCCAAATGTAATGACTACAACAGTGAAACACGAAGAACATAGTACAGTTGTGTACACTTACCATAAATGTAGATGTTAGAGTGTAATTCACTGTTGCAGTCCGGGTTACCCAACCGCCATCCCTCTTTCTATACCTTTTCTTTCCTTCACTATACTCAAAAGCCTTTGTGGTGTATTTGCTTTTTAGTTGAAGGTAAAGTTTGTTTCTAAAAGTGCATCTATATATTTACCGTTTATTTATATATATATATATTTTTGCTCCCCATTCGGGGGGCACCTGACATCTAGGGCAAGAAAAACTGAATAAAATGGCGTTGGCTGCATGTCTTATACCCCTGACGACCTGATGTCATGGAAGAGGAGACCGCAACTGATGCAGGACCCAAGACTTTTATTCAGGCCAACAGAGGGCATCCTGCCAGCAGACTACCCAAATGTAATGACTGCAACAGTGAATACACTCAAACATCTACAGTTATAAGTGTACACAACTGTACTTTCTAGTTATTTTGTGTGTGGGTGCTGCTACCTAGTGGCAAAAGTGGAATAAGGGTAGGCAGAAGAGTTATATTGGTCTTGGGTGGAATTAAGTTGTTTGCAGGGTTTAGTGATTGGAGGGGAGGGGCAGTAGCAAACGGTCTGTGGTAGGCTGCTTAAAGAACACACATTCGGGAGGGCAGACAAGCACAATAAATGGGTATTAATAGTAACTTAAATAATAGTTTCTTTGGCTACATACATTCACACACAGTTTATTTTTGGGAGTCCTCACAGTAGGTTGCTTAGTAGGAGACCCAGGCTAGCAGGCAAATTCTGGGAGTTGTTCTAGGTTTAAGCAGGAGGTATTCCTTTTGAATATATAGGCAGGGAAGGAGCACCCAGGGTGGATTACAGGAGGCGAGTCTGAGCAGCCTGACCACAGGACCGGTACAAGGGAGATGTTGAATGCTATTAAAGTATTTTGTTACAATATTGCATCCCCCCAAAACTCCCTTTTGCTCTCCTTTGGTGGGGTCTGTATACCTTTATGAATAGAGGAAGGAGCAGTTCTCTTCCCCTCTTCTTGGCTGGACTTTTACTTTGTACTTCAGCTCCTCCAGGGTCTCCTGGCTCTAGGTAGTCTGAGGATTTTGCACCCATAGGCCCACAGGCTGAGGCCATGCTCTCTACAAGTGGTGCATCAGGAGGGTTTTGGCTTTGATATGCTGGTTGGATGTTTGGTCACCTCGGGCAGAGTAAGCCATCAGTACTGGAACACCAACAGTGGTCATATGACATCTACTGGTATGGTAAATTCTTACACAACTGTACTTAAACAGAATGAAACCCCTGCTGTCTTAAATATGAGTGGGCAAGTTATTCCAGAAGTGATGCTGATGTACCAGTGTGCCCTGCTTATTTGTAGATGCGAACTAAAGAGTAAAAAGTTCACACACATAAACCATTCAGTAAAAACTGGAAGAAAGACCTGGCCAAGCTGAAATCTTCACTGTGTAAAACCTTAAACTTCTTGTAGTGGAGGTCCATGGGATGTATGCATGTGACTCCTTAGAGCATTCCAGTCTTTTGACTACATGGCATCTGAATGACTGTGACTTTTTAGTTTTTAAGTCTTTGTGGGTAAATTCAGACCCATAAATGCAAACCCCACTAACTGTGTAGGCAGGCATGTTTCAGCCATTTTTGATGATTCAGTCCAGTTATGCTGGACTGATGGCCCTGAAAGATTATCAGTATGGCTGATGTTCTTCGTGTTTCACAATTGCAGTCATTACACTTGGGTTATCCTGCCAGGGGTAGCCCTCAGTCTGCCCGAATACCAGAGGATTATTATTTCTGCGTCGTCTCCTGTCGCTCCAGAACTGATGTCAGGTCATCGGCAGTATAAAAACAGGCAGCCGACGCCATTACGTCAGTCTTCCTTGCTGAGGAGCCCGAAGCAGAAGCAGTTTGCAGGAGTGCCAGTTGGCCGCTACCTGAGTTTTCGTTTCCAAAATTGAAGTTGGTCTTCTAAAGCTAAGTACCCCGTTGGGGATCCTTTTTTCTTGCTCTAACTGATGTCAGAAAAAGTTAACAATTTTCTCGCCTGTGGAAAGCAAATACCACACCGAGATTTCCATTCTTACTGCGTCACCTATTTAGGCCCAGACCACGACGTTCCTTGCTGTCTGTTTTGTGTTTTGTTCAACGTCAGAACTATACGTCGTTAGGCTCTTATCATAGCTAAATACTTTCGCTGTCTATCTCCATTTTCCGAAATGGGCTTCGGTAAGCCATCGGACTACTGATCTTCCAAAAAAACATAAGAATAAAGACAGACCACACTGGTCCAAAACTGCCGACGATGCTTCCATTAAGCTAGTCGCCAGTTCGCCGGTACTCAGTGAAGCGCTTTTGCAGCCCCTGATGCCTGCATCTATGGATTCGCAGGCCGCTACTGAGACCCGTTCGGAGTCTAGTATGCCAGGTGACGACACTTTGACTACGGAACCTGCAGATGTCTCTACCTTGGATGGTTCCGGAGCTGCTGTGCAGGCACCAGCTTATGAGGAAGTTCTTCCCACTACCGATATTCGACACAGACTTCTTTCACGTCTTCAGTTCTGTCTAAAACTACCAAGTTTCTAAGGCCTAGGGTACGAACTATGCCTAAAAAACTGACAACCCAAGCTCAAGCACCTGCTTTCATGCTTCAGTCTCAAATGCTTAAAATGGCGAAAGACATTATCATGCTGATTAAGGGAAGCCAGCCTACTCCTTCTAAAAGAGACTTGTTCCCAGCGGCTTTGTCTGACCAAGAGTCTGACGACTCTGAGGTTTCTGATTATGAAGACATGCCCTTATCTGCTTATGAGGATTCAGATGCAGAGGAATCAATTCCTTCCGCTCTCCTCCAGGGGATTTTTCTTTTGGTGAAAACCTACTTACCTCGAGGGAGCATTTCCATTGGGAATGCCAGGATTATCCTCAGTCCAAAAAGAGACTCGGGGAATTTTTAGATTTACCACAGCACAGACTCTTAGCTATTCCTCCTGTTCTGGAAGTTGTGGATGATGATTTGATGGAATCCAGTTTAACTCCTGATACTCTACCTCCTGCTCCCAGGAAACCTGACAGGTGTCGAGTCCCTGACTCACACATTTCTTTTCAAAAATCCTACTGCTGACCCAGAGGTCATCTCCCAAGGACCTAAAGGAATAAAAGCAACCACACCCCTTCGGACAGAGATTCCCGAGCTTTAGATGGGGTAAAAAAAATATACACCTCTGCAACTCTTGCCATTAGAGCATTAAATTGTCAGTTCCACATGCTGAAACACCAGCAACATACTATGGAACTTATTAAACAAAAATTATCTACCTTTCCAGACTGTGCAGAAAATAAAGAATTACAGGAGCTTATGCATTCTGCAAGCCAAGTTACTAAGCATGCACTGCAATGTGGGTTTGATACCCTAGAAGCATCCTGCAGGGAGCAGTCACAGGTTCTGTACTTAGAAGGCATGCTTGGCTTAAGGAACAGACCTTGCCAGACCATGTCAAATCAAAATGATTGGACGCACCACTGAACAAAGTCTGTTTGGCACCAAGGCAGAAGAGGTTTTAAAAAAGATAGAAGAAAAAGCTAAGTCTGTGTAGACAGTTTTAAGTCCAGCCTTCAAGATTCAGTAGGCATTGCCCCTCAAAACAGTGGTCCTTTCCAGCCCCCTCAAGGCTGGCTCAGACTAGACCTAGGGGAAGCAGACCCCCCCCCAGACATCAGTCCCAGGGAATACAGAGATCTAAGCAATGGAGTACCTCCACTTCTAAAACAGGGAGTGATAAGCCACCCCCTTATGGAAAGAATTCGCAATGACTTTTCTATGCCACCTCTTACCTCTGCCCACCTGCTTGTGCCCCTAGGAGGAAAACTTGCCTCCCATGCAAAAAACTGGGCCTCCATCACCAACAATCGATGGGTCCTCAACATTGTCTCCCAGGGATACAAATTTTATTTTCAAACACTGCCAACCCCAAAAGGGTTCCCAGATCTTCCAAACCAGTGGGCAGAGGCACAAAACCAAGTTAATTCCCTGCTCTCCATGAGGACAATTCAACTTGTTCCTGCAGACCAGATAGGCCAAGGTTTCTATTCCAGACTTTTCCTGGTACCCAGAAAAGAGGGCACCTGGTGCCTAATCCTGGATCTATCAATTCTAAACACTTTCCTGGTGATACCAAAATTCAAAATGCTCACCCTCCAGCAGCTTCTTCCTATGCTATCCAAAGATGCCTGGTTAGCCACCCCAGACCAAAAAGAGGCCCATCTGCACATCCCAATCAGAGACTCCTGCAGGAAATATCTATGTTTCAGGGCAGGATCTTTGCATTATCAATTCTCTGCACTTTCCTTTGGCTTATCCACCACTCCCAGAGTTTTCACAAAATGCTTGGCTCCAGCCATTGCTTTTTGCAGATAAAGAAATATTCAAATTTATCCCTACTTGGACTGCCTGATTAAGGCAGACAGTCAGGAAAAGCTTTTGCAGCACATGACATTTGTTAAGAACCTACTGACCTCACTGTGGTACACTATAAATGAAAAGAAATCCAAACTAGTCCCCAGTCAGAAAATTGTATTCCTGGGAGCAAGCCTGGACACAGCATCACAGATGGCATTCCTTACTCCAGGAAAACAAGCCCATCTGACAGGCTACTTCTCTCAGTTGGCCACTAGAACCCAGTTATCCAAAAGGAAAATCCTGCAAGCTCTAGGGTTCATGGCCTCCTGCATTCTACTAATTCCATATGCCAGATTGCATATGAGGAAACTTCAGTGGTACTTAAAAAGCCTTTGGTGTAAACATTCTCAGGACCCGGAAACTGTTATACCTATGATACTTTGTCTAAGGAAAGATTTTCTTTGGTGGGCAGCAGCATGTGACCACAACAAAGGACTTCCCTTTTCACAATCCCACGCCACTCAGACCCTAACCACAGATGCATCAGACTATGCCTGGGGTGCACACCTGGACTACAGGTGCATTGAGGGCCACTGGAGCCCAAATCAAATTCATCTGCACATCAACCAAAAAGAGATAATAGCTGTTCAGCATACTCTGACAGCTTTCAGACCCCCTACTCTCTCCGGGGCCTCTGCTATTCAAAACAGACAACACCACAGTGGTGTGGTACATCAGCAAGCAGGAAGGAACCCACTCTGCAGGCTAGCCATGAACCTTTGGCACACTTCTTCAGCCATGCGTATTCACCCACTAGCACAATTCCTGCCAGGCAACCATAACACTCTGGCAGACAACTTAAGCAGAAATTTCCTAAATCCACACAAGTGGAAATTAAACAACAACACCTTCAGCCTCGTAACCCAGAAATGGGGTACCCCAAAGGTGGACCTATTTGCCTCCCACAACAACCACCAGCTCAGCAAATTCTGCACCAGGGAACTTCACAGCAAGGCCTGGAAAGTGGATGCTCTATCCTTCCAATGGGTAAAGCTCTCGATCTAGGCATTTTCCCCCTCTACCTCTTCTTACAAGGGTATTACTCTAAAGGGAGGAAAGACCAAGAGTAATCCTGATTGCCCCAGACTAGCTACGCCAACACTGGTACCCACTACTGCGCAGTCTGTCACCGCTGCCTCCATGGCACCTCCCTCAGATTCCAACTCTACTGACCCAGCAAAAGAGAGAGTTCTTACAGACCTAGAACTTGGCAGCCTGGCTTATTCCTTGACTTCTCCTCCAGTGACCAGCCTAAGCAAACAAGTCCTGGACATTACACATGAAGCCAGATGACCCAGCACTAGAAAATCCTATGCTGTCAAGTTGAAAAGGTATTGTTCCTGGATCCAGACTAAAGAAGCTGACCCAACACAGCCCTCCTTGCCTCTCATCCTGGATTACCTAGCAGACCTCCTTCACAGAGGCCTATCCTTTTCTTCCATTAAAATCCATGCCTCTGCCATATCTCCACATTACAGCACTGAGCGACCTCTCTTTTCACACCCTTTCATCAAGCAGTTCCTGAGAGGGGCTAACAACTTAAGGCCACCCAGAAGAGCCCCTACCCCTGCTTGGGACCTTAAGTTTGTGTTAGAAAAGCTCATGTCCCCCCCCCCTCCCTTTGAGCCTGTAGCTTCAGCAGAGTTAAAATTCCTTTGGAAAACAGACTTGCTTCTCGCCATCACTTCAGCTAGAAGAGTGTCTGAGCTACAAGCCCTCATGGCTGTGGAACCCTTCATTTTTCATGCTGGCAAGGTCTCCCTCAGGACTAACCCAACTTTCATGCCTAAAGTGGTGTCCAGTGTGGCTGTCAACCAATCTGTTCATTTGCCCACCTTTTCCCTAAACCTCAAAATAAGGGGGAAAGGATCCTGCACTCTTTAGATGTGCACAGACACCTCAGGTTCTACCTGGATAGGAGTAAGACCTTTTGGAAATCTGACCAGTTACTAGTTGGCTTTGCAGCAGGGGCAGAGGGCAAGGCCATATCAAAACAAACCATTTCCAAATGGATAGCACACTGTATCCATTTCTGCTACAAACACCACAGGAAACTACCCCCACACTGGGTCAGAACACTTTCCACTAGGGCATCTTCCACCTCTGCAGTTTTTCTCAGAGGGGTCCCTACCAGGGACATCCTGGGGGCTGCAACATGGAGTTCAGTTCATAACTTTACCAAGCATTACCACCTGCCTATCTTTTCCAAATCCAGGGTAGGCTTTGCAACCACAGTGCTGCAGGGCATACTAGCCAGTCCAAACTCTTCTTGACTGCCTCCACCCATTTCTTCAGCTTTGGGGAATCAACCTAAGTGTGATTGCAACAGAGAAACATGAAGAACATAGTACAGTTGTGTACACAACATAAATGTAGATGTTCGAGTGTATTCAGTGTTGCAGTTCTGGTTTCTCACCCTCCATCCCCCTTGTCTCTCGCTCTCTCTATTCCTCACTCTTTACAGTGCTATTTGGTATTTACTTTCTACTGGTGGTGTTATTTCGCCATAGCCTAGCTCCCTATTTGGGGGCTCCTGACATTTGGGGCAAGAAAAACTGATGCAATGGCGTCGGTTGCCTGTTTTTATACCACTGACAACTTGACGTCAGTCCTGGAGTGTCAGCAACTGATGGAGAAATACTAAGCCTCTTGTATTCGGGCTGACTGAGGGCTACCTCTGGCAGGATAACCCAAGTGTGATGACTGCAACAGTGAATACACTCTAACATCTACATTTATGGTAAGTGTACACAACTGTATTTTTTGTGGACTGTTTTCCTTGTGAAGGAGAAGGAAATCAAGGTGGGTAAGAATTTTTCGTGGCCCTAAGTGCTAAACATAAATTGTCATAGATGAATCTCTGAGGTACAAAGTATAGGCAAAGGGATTTGAGTTTGTTTGGCAGTTTAGGGATTTATATCCTGCAGTTTGTTAGATCTTTTAAGTTGAACATTACATTTAGACAACGACATGCTAGAGTGAGCACTGTACTCCATTCATGTGATAAATGATGAATAGAGGGAGGTGCAACTTTTGATCTAGATGAGATGCCTTTAAATGATTGGCCCGGTTTTCTGATTTGCTATTAAGGTGTAGTGCTCAAGGGAGAGGGAGGGAACTGTCCTTGACTGGTACCAAGGTACCTGGCTGAAACCATTTGGAGAGAGGTGCTGTATATGTTGTAGCTTGGTGAACAACTTCATTTTCCAAATTTAACAATATTGCATTTTTTAGCATTCAATTTAAGGCCATTTTCTTTAACCCCAGTTATTTTCAAGGTCTAGACCCAAATGCAGTAAAGTGGCATTTGAAATGGAGTGACTAGCAGCACCTGGCTTGCAATCTCTGTTAAATTTAGACAACCATAGATGTTCATTGTGTTACACTGCTGCAGTCATTACACTTGGGTTATCCTGCCGTCAGGCGGTTCCCTAGTCGGCCTGAGTTCCAAAGTCTTGGTCCGGCGTCGGTTGCTGTCGCCTCCTCCCTGACGTCAGTGCGACAGGGGTATATAAGATGCAGCCGGCGCCATTTTCTCCAGTCTTTCTTGCCGCGCGGTGCCCGAAGCAGAAGCAGTTTGCAAGTGCCGGTCGGCCGACTCCTGAGATTTTCATTCCGAATCCAGAACCGAAGTCTTCTAAAAAAGCTAAGTACCCCGTTGGGGAAACTTTTTCTTGCCTCAGACTGATGTCAGTAAAAGTTAATAACTGTATTTCTTGTGGGAAATGAATACCTCATAAGGATTTCCATTCCTATTGTATTCCATGCCTAGGCCCTGACCACGACATCACTGGTTGTCGGTTTAGTGCTAGGTTTAACAAGCGCACTATTAAACGTCTGTTTGATTTTGCCCGACATTATTTTGGCAGAAAATTCAATTGCACCATGCTGTCAGAACTTCCGATGACCGCAATACATAAAAAGCGCAAGGACAAGCATCAGAGGCCCAAAACTAACGACGAGGCCTCTTCTAGGCCGGTCGCCGGTTCTCAGCAAGGAGCCTACGCAGCCCCTGACTACCGCTTCCACAGAACCACAGACCGCCTCAGACTCCCACGTGTAGCTGGCTGGGCCTTCGGACGCACTAGGTTTTTAGCTTTCCGATCCTAACCCTACAGAGGGAACTGAAGCAGCTGAGCAATCCACAGCTACAGAGGGTGTTTTCAGACCTACCCAGTTAACCAATAAAACCCTCTGCTAAGTCTAAGCCCCCCTTAAAAGCAAAGAAACAGACATAACTCTCTCCAGGGCAGGCTTCCATGCCTAAGAAACAAATGCTAAAAATGGCCGAGGACCTAATCACCCTGATCCAGGGGGTCCCATCCCCCTCCTGATAAAAGGCCCAGACAGGATGCAGACTATGAATCTTCCAACCGGGTGTCCATTTCCTCAGACTCTTCCTCGGACCTAGGATATTCTTTACCCCCTTATGAGGATTCTGATGCTGAGGAGTCAATTCCATCAGCCTCTCCGCCTGAGGATTACTCCTTTGGGGAGACGTTGCATACCATGAGGGAACATTTCCATTGGGAAGGCCAGGATTACTCTGAATCCAAGAAAAGGCTCAGAGACTTCCTTTTATTGCCTCAACACAGACCCCTTGCTATCCCGCCAGTTTTAGATATTGTGGATGATGTATACACTGAATCCAAACCTGATAGATATTGCAGAGTCCCTGACTCTCACAAAGTTCTATACAAAAGCCCTGTTGCTGACCTTGAAACTATTTCTCAGGGACCCAAAAGGATTAAGGCCTCATCAGCAAAAAACCCATTTCCCTCTGACAGAGATTCCAGAGCATTAGACAGATGGGGAAAGAAGGTATATACATCTGCAACTTTAGCAATGAGAGCCTTGAATTGCTAGTTTCACATGCTAAAATATCAGCAATTTTTGATGTTTCAGTTGAAATGCAGGATTTATTGCATGCAGCTGAACAAGAGGGAAAACATACTTTGCAATTTGGGTTTGATTCCTTAGAGGCCTCCTGTAGAGCAGGTGTTACAGGCTCTGTCATTAGAAGGCATGCTTGGTTAAAAGAACACACATTACCAGATCATGTTAAGGTCAAATTATTGGATGCATCTTTGCAGTGGGATGTGCTGTTTGGAGTTAAGGCAGAGGAGGTATTAAAGAAGATGGAGAATAAGGCAAAATCTATGCAAATGGTGAAAGATTTCTTACAGGTTCAGACTCCTCGTTTTAGCAGAAATTGGCCAACAAAGAATTGGTCCTTTCCCAATCACAGATAGACCTCAAAGGGGCAGATACAGACGTTCAAGAGGTGGAGGTCAGGCACAAGGCCCTTACAGGCCTCGACAATGGGGTACACCAGGCCAGAAAGAAGGGGAAGACAGGCCTCAACCTTATAAAAAGCAGCCTCGATGACTTTACACTGCAGCTGCCAAACAGCTCTCTTGGCAGCCCCCTTAGGAGGAAAACTGGCACTTTTCTATCACAACTGGCATTGCATCACCAAAGACAAATGGGTTCTCAACATTGTATCTCAAGGTTACAGGTTCCACTTTCACACTCTGCCAAGGATAAAAGGAATGCCAAATCTGCCACCAAATCAATGGGCAGAGGCTCAAAAACAAATTACAGCACAAATGGACATGAGAGCTATTCACAAGGTACCACCACAGGAATAAGGACAAGGAGTTTACTCAATACTCTTTCTGGTTCCCAGAAAGGACAAAGCCTGGAGACCCATTCTGGACCTTTCTTCACTAAACACTTACCTGGATGTTCCAAAATTCAAGATGTTGACAAAAATTCAAGCTGTTGACACTATAGCAGCTTCTTCCCATGCTGGACAAGAAAGCTTGGCTCGTGACTTTGGACCTCAGAGGCATACCTGCATGTCCCTATCAGACAAAACTGCAGAAGATACCTCTGGTTTCTAGCTGGTTCAATGCACTATCAATTCTCTGCACTGCCCTTTGGCTTATCTACTGCGCCCAGGGTCTTCACAAAGTGCCTGGCACCAGTAATTGCATTTTGCAGGCAAAAAGGAATTCAAATTTATCCATACCTGGACGACTGCCTGATTCAAGCAGAGAGCAAGGACATTCTACTAAAGCATCTGGCGTACGTAAAAAAGTTAAGTTGCCTGGAGTACACAGTAAACGAAAATAAATCAAAACTAGTGCCCTCACAACAGATAATATTCCTGGGTGCCAGCTTGAACACAACGGCCCAGATGGCTTATCTCACGCCAGACAAGCAAGGACAACTGACCCAATATTTTCATTTAATGGCAACAAAGACCCCAACTCCCTGCAAGAAAAATTCTGCAGGCCTTGGGCAACATGGCATCTTGCATACTACTAATTCCATATGCCAGACTGCATATGAGGAAACTACAATGCTACCTAAAGAGTGTATGGTCTCAACACTGTCAAAGTTTGGAAGCAGTTATACCACTAATTCCTTGCCTACAACAGGAGTTTCGATGGTGGGCACAAGCTTGTCACCTCAACAAGGGACAGCCTTTCACAAAACCCACAGCCAGGCAAACACTGACAACAGACGCATCGGATTACGCCTGGGGAGCACACATGGCAGGAAAATGTATCCAGGGCGAGTGGCCCACAGAGCAAAGACATCTCCACATCAATCAAAAAGAGATGCTAGCTGTACAAAATGCTATTATAGCTTTCAAGGACCTGCTGCATCCAGGACAATTACTACTAAAGACACACACCAACACACTTATGTGGTACATAAACAAGCAAGGGGGCACACACTCCTACCCCCTCTGCAGACAAGCCATGACCTTGTGGAACAGTGCTCTAAACTGCCAAGTTCATCTGCAAGCACAATTCCTGCCAGGAGAGAAAAACACATTGGCAGGTGACCTAAGCAGAAACATCATGAACCCCCACGAATGGGAATTGAACCCACAAATATTCAGAATGATGACACAAAAATGGTGGAGCCCGGACATAGATCTGTTTGCTTCCCCAATGAACTGTTTACAGAAATTCTGCACAAGGAGCTACCATCCACAAGCATGGAAAGTGGATGCCCTCTCATTCAGCTGGAAAAAACTACAAATATACACTTTCCCTCCTTTACCTCTCCTTCCAAAGGTACTCATAAAAGCCAGGCAGGAAGAGCCAAAGATGATCCTGATTGCACCAGACTGGCCACACCAGCACTGGTACCCAATCTTAAAGAACTTAGCACAAGAACCACCCTGGATTTTGCCTCAAATCCCACAGTTGCTGACACAGCACAACAATCAGATACTTCACAGCCATCTAAAGACCTTAAATCTAGCTGCATGGAAAATTCCTTAGTCAAGCAAGCAATGCCTCTCTCCAAAGCTGTTATGGATGTCATTCTGGAGGCCAGAAGGCCTAGCACCAGGAAAGCCTACTCGGATAAATGGAAGAGATTCTGTGCCTGGAACCAAGCGCACAGCCTTGACCCTCTTGTCCCAAACATTCCTCAGATACTTCAATACTTAACTGAGATGCTGGACAAAGGCCTCTCCTTTTCATCCGTCAAGATCCACGCCTCAGCTATTTCTGCTCATTACAACACAGATCCACCAATTTTTTCTAATCCTTTGCTCAAACAGTACCTCAGAGGGGCTAAAAACATAAGACCACCCCGTAGAGCACCTACACCAACTTGGGACCTCAACTTTGTTTTGGCAAAATTAACTTTACCACCTTTTGAGCCAGCTAACGCAGCAGAATTAAAATACATCTCTTAGAAAACTTCTCTGCTACTGGCAATAACATCAGCACGAAGAGTTTCAGAATTGCAGGCACTAATGGCAGTGGAACCTTTCCTCGTCTTCCACCAGGACAGGGTGTCTTTAAGAACTAGCCCTACGTTTATGCCAAAGGTGGTATCAAGTGTGGCTCTAAACCAAACTATTCACTTGCCAACTTTTCATCCAAAACCACAGAACAAAGGGGAGAGACTACTACATTCTTTGGACATTCACAGACAGCTACGCTTTTACTTGGACAAAACAAAGCTTTCAGAAAATCTGAGCAATTATTGGTAGCATACGCTGCAGGAGCACAGGGAAAAGCTATTTCAAAGCGGACTATTTCAAAATGGATAGGACACCGTGTATACATTTCTGCAATACCCACCATGGGAAGCCTGTACCTAGCAGCATTAGATCTCACTCCACCAGGGCAACAGCCACTTCAAACTGCCTACCTCAGAGGAGTCCCTACCAAGGATATTTTGGAAGCAGCAACATGGAGTTCTGTGCATACCTTCACCAAACATTTGCCTTTATACTCCAAATCCAGAGCTGGCTTCGCCACTGCTGTACTGCAGGGCCTTATAGCCACCCCTAATGCCTTATAGATCCAGCCTCCCTACCTCAGCTTTGGGATTCCACCCAAGTGTAATGACTGCAGCAGTGTAACACGAACATAGTACAGTTTTGTACCTACCATAAATGTAGATGTTAAGAGTGTAAACATTGTTGCAGTCCAGGTTACCCTCCCTCCTTCCCCTCTTACTTTCTGGTACTTACCTAGGTCATCTACCCTTTATTACCTATGGGGAGTATTTGCTGGTAACTAAAAATGGTTGTTTGCTTTTCTTTTGTATATTTTACTAGCAATTTGAATTGCCTGCCTATTTGAGGGCACCTGACATCTGGGGCAAGAAAAACTGAAGAAAATGGTGTCGGCTGCATCTTATATACCCTTGTCACACTGACGTCAGGGAGGAGGCGACAGCAGCAGACGCCGGACCAAGCCTTTGGAACTCAGGCCGACTGGGCAACCGCCTGACGGCAGGATAACCCAAGTGTAATGACTGCAGCAGTGTTTACACTCTAACATCTACATTTATGGTAGGTACAAAACTGTACTGTCTGGGTTATTGGTTTGAAGGTTGGAACATAAACTGTGAAGGTTGGAACATAAACTGTGTAGGTGGTGTCCTAACAGAGGTTTAAGGGCATCACTGGTCACTTTTTATAATTTTTGAGGTGGCCCCAACTACTTTAACTGTTTGTTTTCTGTCAGATAACCAGTTGTCAAGTCTTCTCACAATTTTAAGGGATAGTACTAACATGTTTGCATTTGTTGACAGTACCAGCATGGAGAATCATGTCAAAGCTTGAACCCTATGGTGGTATGCTGTGTGAACTACTTGGCTGCCACCCACAACTTCTGTGACTCTTTGGAAGGACTTGTGCCTGAGGTTACTGTCTTCCAGGAATCTCTTCATTTTGCTTCTCTGGATTTTATCAATAATCTTCCAAATTCTTGAGCTTGAACCAACTATTTAGTTTCCTGGTTACTCCCCTCCCCCAAGTATTCTTTGTTCCCTGGTCACTCTCTTCACCCTGTAATACTTTGTAAAGTGCCCCCCCCCCCCCAAAAAAAAATAGTATAGCAGTTGCACTTTTCTTGTTTCCAGTCCTGATTCTCTTTAAGCCCAGGAAGTGAGTGAATGCCTAAGATGTCCTTCATGGATGCATCTGCAGTCATAACAACTGGGTTGTCCTGTCGTCAGGCAGCCCTTCAGTCGGCCGGATTCCAAAGTCCGGGTCCGCTTCGCTGATGTTGCACTTCACCCGCGTCATCTCTGTTGGTCTTGGTATAAAGGCATCAGCCAACGCCATTTTCCTCAGTCTTTCTTGCCCCGAAGCAGAAGCTGTTCGCAAGTGCCGGTCGGTCGGATCCAGAGATTACTTCTACCGAATACTATCGAAGACTTCTAAAGCTAAGTACCCGTTGGGGACTCTTTCTTGCCTCAGCCGATGTCAGAAAAAGTTAATAATTGTTTAACCTGTGGGAAACAAATACCTCATAAAGATTTCCACTCTTATTGTCTGCCTTGTTTAGGCCCAGCCAGCAGCCTGTTCGCCTGTGTTGCTCAACAGGCGTCGGTCGGAGTTTGCTGAACAGTTTTTCGGTTCTGATTTTGCGTACATTATGCCGCCGGATCCTCCGACTACCCAATCTGCCAAAACGCAAAGATAAAGACCGACATCTCTCTTGCGTCAGCGAAACCATGGTTAAGCAAAGAAACCGAGAAAACTGATCAAAGTACAGCTGAATCTATCTCTACAACTGAGGCCCCTGCTACCACTCTTGAAACGGCCTCAGAAATTTTATCCACTACGGTGGTTGCCACTGACTTATCAGACACCATTCCCTTGGATGTCTCTACCCCAGCACGTGGTGCTGCTAGGCCTCCAGCAGCCATGTCCATTAAGGCCTTCGCCAGGGCTAAAGCAGCAAAGACTACTAAAACAGTGCCTGTTAAACCCCTACAACCAGGCCTCCTCTAGTTCTCAAATGCTTACTCTGGCAGAAGATTTAATTTCATTAATTAGAGGATCTCAATCTCACCCAGACAGGGCCTCTCAGCCCCAGAGAAGAGACCTAGGGCAGAGCCCCCTGGGCCAGTGTCCACTGATGAGCCGGCCGATGAATCAGACACAACTGAACAGCCAGAGGCTCCTTTCTCCAATTTTGAAGACCCTGATGCTGAAGAATCCATTCCAGCTGCTTCCCACCAGAAGAATTCTCCTTTGGGGAAACCTTACATGCCATGCGAGCAGTTCCAATGGCAGCAACAGGATTTTTCAGACTCAGAAAAGACTTAGGACTTTTCTGCACCTTCCACAGCACAGGCCCTTAGCTATACCTCCTGTTCTCTCTGTGGTGGATGATGCTTTCAATGATGTCTGCTCACCAGATTCTTTACCTCCAGCCCCTGCCAAACCAGACAGATTTTACAGGGTGCCAGACACTCATCACCACCTTTACAAGGCCCCTCTTGCAGACCCGAAACTATATCCCAGGGTCCCAAGGCGGTAGCAGCGACCATAGCAAAACCCTATTCCTTCAGAAAGGGAAGCAAGGTCATTAGACAGATGGGGCAAAAGGTCTACACTTCAGCTACTCTCTCAGCTAGAGCTTTAAATTGTCAGTTTCACATGATACAATACCAAGAGTTTATGCTTGATCAGTTAACTAAAAAGCTAACCACTGATGAATCTCTTGATAAGAAATATGTATTAGAAATGGTAAATAACATACAACAGGTTAGTAACCATTCCTTAAAATGTGGCTATGATGCACTGGAGGCTTCATTTAGATCAGCCATGACTGGCACAGTGATAAGAAGGCATGCATGGCTAAAGGAGCAAGCTCTACCGGATCATGTTAAAGCTAAGTTGCTAGATGCTCCTATGGATAAGACAAGTTTGTTTGGTACACCTGCCCAGCAGGTTATGAAGAAAATGGAAGAAAAGGCAAAATCTGTTCAAACGGTTAAAGATTTCTTGCAGGTTCAACCCCAAGGTTTAGCAGGAACTGGCCTGCCAAAATTGGTCCTTTCCTGACTCCACAAGACCTCAAAGGGGCAGGAATAGACGTTCCAGAGGCAGAAACCAGTCCAGGGGAGGTGCCTACAGAGGACGACAGTGGCAAGGTAACAACAGAGGCACAGACACAACCTCTGCCACTACATCAACTCAACCACAGTGACTTAACCCTAAATCCGCCTACCAGGGAACAAATAGCAGCTCCCTTAGGCGGAAAATTAACCTTATTTTCAAAGAACTGGCACTATATAACAAAAGACAAGTGGATTTTACAAACCATAGATCAAGGTTACCGGTTCCACTTCCACAACCTCTGCCACTACATCAACTCAACCACAGTGACTTAACTAATCCGCCTACCAGGGAACAAATAGCAGCTCCCTTAGGCGAAATTAACCTTATTTTCAAAGAACTGGCACTATATAACAAAGACAAGTGGATTTTACAAACCATAGATCAAGGTTACGGTTCCACTTCCACACTTTACCAGTCAAAGAGGAATGCCAAATCTACCCAAATCAAAAACAGAGGCTCTACAACAGATAATGCAGTTAGCAAACATGAGAGCTGTGGAAAGAGTGCCAACAGCAGAGCAAGGAAAGGGTTCTACTCCAGACTATTCCTAGTTCCAAGAAAGGAAAAAGTTGGAGACCAATCCTCGACCTGTCCGCCTTAAATACATACATCATTGTCCCAAAATTCAAAATGCTGACCCTACAGCAACTTCTTCCCATGCTGGGCAAGGAGTGTTGGCTGGTAACTCTAGATCTCAAGGAGGCATACCTGCACGTCCCCATTCGACCAATCTGCAGAAGATACCTCAGATTTCTTGCAGGATCAGAGCACTATCAATTCTCAGCATTGCCCTTTGGCTTATCTACTGCCCAGAGTATTCACAAAATGCCTGGCATCAGTAATCGCCATTGCAGACTACAGGGAATTCAAATTTACCCATACCTAGACGACTGCCTGCTACAAGGGGACAACAAAAGCAAGCTGACAACAGATTTACAAAGGGTCATTTACTTGCTGCAAGCACTGGGATACACAGTCAATCTACAAAAGTCAAGGCTGATACCATCCCAAACAAGGACATTCTTGAATTGGACACAGTAAAACAGATGGCATTCCTAACAAAGGAAAACAAAAGAACTCCCTCTTTACTTCTTGGCACTAACAAAACTGAACAAGTTAACAGCAAGAAAAGTACTGCAGGCCTTGGGCTTCATGGCATCATGCATAATCTTGGTTCCACTTGCCAGACTACATATGAGAAAACTACAGTGGTACCTAAAGAATTTATGGTCTCAACACAGACACAGCCTAGAAACAGAAATCCCACTAATTCCATGCTTAAAACAGGAGTTCCTATGGTGGGCTCAGGCATGCCAGTCAAACCCAGGGCTACCCTTTCGCAGATGTCAAGCAAGCCAGACCATCACAACAGACGCTTCAGACCTAGGATGGGGCCCACATGCTGGACAAATGCGTGCAAGGATTGTGGACACAGGATCAACTTCACCTGCACATCAACCTAAAAGAAATGCTGGCAGTAAAACTGGCAATCCAAAAGTTCAGACCATTTCTCAAAGAGGGCCAGTTGATAAGGACAGACAACACCACAGTCATGTGGTACATCAACAAACAGGGAGGCACTCATTCATACCCCCTATGCAGAATGACTTTGGAGCTGTGGACCCTGGCACTCAGCTACAACATCCAGTTACAGGCAATATTTGTACAGGGAAAAGAGAATACTCTAGCAGACATATTAAGCAGAACCACATCGGATGCCACGAATGGAAGCTGCACCGGACATCTTCAAGACCATCTCAAAGAAATGGGGAATGCCTCAGATAGATCTATTTGCATCACCTACCAATCACCAGCTCAAAAAATTCTGCACAAGGACATTCCACCCACTAGCATGGAAAGTGGATTCGCTCTCCTTCAGCTGGAAAGGCCTAACAGCATATGCATTTTCACCTCTTCCCTTGATACACAAGGTATTACTAAAAATCAAGGAAGAACGTCCAAGGATAATCCTGATAGCTCCAAACTGGCCAAGACAACACTGGTACCCACTGCTGAGGAGCATGTCTCGGAACAGTATGTGGCCAATACCCCTGATGCCTTTGATGTTAACTCAGAACAACTACAGCATCATACATCCAAACCTAAAAACGTTGCAACTGACTGCATGGAACATCACATAGCAGCAGCTAATCCAGAACTTTCCCAAAGAGTTAGAGACATTATTCTTGAAAGACCTTCAACAAGAAGAAACTATGCTGGAAAATGGAAAAGGTTTGTCATTTGGAGTACTGAAAGAGGAAAAGATGTGTCAAACATAGATATGCCTAACATTCTGGAGTACACTTCTTCATTCAGGCCTGTCCTACTCCTCCATCAAGATACATGCATCAGCTATTTCAGCAGAATACAGCTTTGATCCACCTGTTTTTTCTCACCCTTTGCTCAGGCAGTTCCTCAGAGGAATCAAGAATGTAAAACCTCCAAGGAAACCACCATTACCAGCTTGGGACTTAAACTTTGTGCTAGAAAAATTGACACTATCACCCTTTGAACCAGCAGACCTACAACACCTGTCATGGAAAACTGCTTTCCTACTGGCAATTACTTCAGCAAGGAGGGTTTCAGAACTACAGGCCTTAATGGCAGTGCAACCCTTCCTAATCTTCCACCAAGATAGAGTGTCCATGAGGACTAATCCTACATTTATGCCTAAGGTGGTATCCAGAGTGTCTTTAAACCAGGCAATCCACCTTCCTACCTTCTTTCCCAACCCACAAAACAGAGGGGAAAGAATATTGCATACCTTGGATGTACATAGACAGCTACGCTACTACTTGGACAGAACAAAAGTAGCAGAAAGACTGACCAACTTTTGTGGCCTATGCAACAGGAAGGAAGGAAAAGTTATTTCCAAACAGACAATCTCCAAATGGATAGGAAATTGCATACGATTCTGTTATGCCTTCCATGGAAAACCAATTCCACAGAACATAAGACCTCATTCTACAAGGGCAACAGCCACTACCACAGCCTTCTTACGAGGTGGCAACCAAAGACATTATTGAGGCGCTACTTGGACCTCCCATACATTTGCCAAGCATTATAATTTGCCTCTATATTCCAGATCCCGAGCAGGGTTTGCCACTGCTGTACTGCAAGGGATCCTAAACACACCATAATCTAGTTTTATCCTCCTCCCTTGTTGGCTATGGTATTCTACCCAGTTGTTATGACTGCAGATGCATCCATGAAGGACATAGTACAGTTTTGTACCTACCATAAATGTAGATGTCCGAACTGGATAGCATCTGCAGTCAGGATAACCCTCCCTCCTTCCCCTCTGTGGTACTCCAAGGGTGTTTACCCTCCTAATAGCTAGCTGGTGGGGAGTCTTTATGGTGTATTTGTTTGTATATATGTGCATACATGCTTATTTTTGTGTTTACCTCTATCTTTTTGGAAACATTGGCATCTATCTAAATTTTAGCCTTCAAGAGGGCTACTGGCATCTGGGGCAAGAAACACTGAGGAAAATGGCGTGGGTTGATGCCTTTATACCCGAAGACCAACAGAGATGACGTCGGGTGAAGTGCGACATCAGCCGGACCCGGACTTTGGAATCCGGCCGACTGAAGGGCTGCCTGACGACAGGACAACCCAGTTGTTATGACTGCAGATGCTATCCAGTTCGGACATCTACATTTATGGTAGGTACAAAACTGTACTTTGCTTCATATGTGATTGCCTCCGCAACTGCTTGTTGAACAATTAAGGTATGACAACCTGGTTCCTCTGATTCCAGTGATTCAATTTTCCATCACTACTGTCCAGTTTGCTACCACTTCATACATGCTCATTTCTATTTCTGTCAGGATTTCTTTATCCTATGCTGATGCCCCCTCCCTCATAGTTACTCTTCCTATCTCCCTATTGAACATTAACACAGTTCAGTTGTTCAGGATCACTGCCTACCTATCCCTATTTGTCTTGTACTTCATAAGCTCTTGTACTTTGATTCTAACCTTCCCCTTTTGACAGGGCACCTAAAGAGGCTTTTCTTCCTAATGTTTTTTAAACACAGTTGAATTATCAGTTGTGATACAGGCTGCCTTAGATTTATGTGAAAGAAAACAAGCAGTATTAACTTGTTTACAGTTGCAAACATTATAAATAACATATGATAATTTTCGTGTTTCACTGTTGCAGTCATTACATTTGGGTAATCTGCTGACAGGTTGACCTCAGTCGACCTGATTAACAAAGTCTTGGGTCCTGCGTCGGTTGCTGTCCCTTCTTCCATGACGTTAGGTCGTCGGGGTATAAAACATGCAGCTGATGCCATTACATCAGTCTTTCTTGCCGCTCGGTGTCCGAAGCAGAAGCAGTTCGCAAGTGCCGGTCGGCCAACTCGTGAAATTTTCGTTTTCAAGTTTCAGTACCGAAGTCTTCAACTAAAAAGCTAAGTACCCCGTTGGGGAAACGTTTTCTTGCTCTTTACCGATGTCAGTAAAAGTTAATTGCATTACTTGTGGGAAGCAAATACCTCATAAGGATTTTCATTTGTACTGTATTCATTGCCTAGGCCCTGACCACAATGTACCTTGCTGTTGGTTTTGTGCTAAGTTTAATCAACGCACTATTAAACATCTGTATATTTTTGCTTCTAAATATTATGGCTCACACTTTAATTATCCAGAAATGTCGTCGGTTAGGAATCCAACTACCGGAATACATAAAAAACGCAAAGAAAAAGACCGAGACAGGCCGTCGAGGTCCAAAACTGACGACAACGCTTCTCCTAAGCCAGTCGCCAGTACTCAGTGAGGTGCTTTCGCAGCCCCTGATACCCACTACTTCTGATTCGCAGGCCTCTACTGAGACCCATTCGGAGTCAGGTATGCCACGAGATGCTTCAATTATGAACCCGCGGATGCCTCTACCTTAGATGGGTCCGGAGCCGCTGTGCAGGCACTGGCTTCTGAGAGTGTTTTCAGGCCTTACAGATTTGTATATTATATCGACGCCATCTTCAAAACTAAGGCCAAAATCTAGACCTATGCCTAAAAAAACCAATGCCTGGGCCACATGTGCAGGCCCCTATAACTAAAAAACAAATCAAATTGGCTGAAGATTTAATTACTCTGATCAGGGGTAGCCAACCCCCTCTTCTAAGAGGCCTAGGCAAGGCATTGATTTTGAATCTTCTGAACAGGATTCTTCTTCTGACTCTTCTAATGAACAGGAATTGTCTATACCTACTTATGAGGACTCTGATGTAGAAGATTCCATTCCTTCTGCTTCTTCCCCTGAGGATTTTTCTTTTGGGAAAACTTTACATACCTTAAGGGAACATTTCCACTGGGAAAGTCAGGATTTCTCTGAATCTAAAAAGAGTCTTAGGGATTTTCTTCTTCTTCCTCAGCATAGGCCTTTAGCTATATCTCCTGTTCTAGACATTGATGTTTTTTCAGAATCTAGTATGGCTCCTGATTCTCTGCCTCTGGCTCCTTGTAAGCCAGACAGATACTACAGGGTTCCTGACTCCCACAAATTTCTTTTCAAAAATCCTATTGCAGATCCCGAAACCATTTCTCAGCATCCCAAGGGTATTAAGGCCTCTACTGCTAAAAATCCTACCCTTTCTGATAGTGATTTCAGGGCGCTGGATAGATGGGGTAAGAAGGTTTACACTTCTGCAACTTTGGCAATCAGGGCTTTGAACTGTAAATTTCATATGCTAAAATATCAACAGCATATGGGACTGCTTAAACAGAAAATGATAATTTCTGACTGTGTGGAAAATAGATTTACAGGATTTATTGCGTTCAGGTGAACAAGTTGGAAAACTTACTTTGCAATGTGGTTTTGATTCTTTGGAGGCCTCTTGCAGGGCTGCCATAATTGGGTCTGTGTTAAGAAGGCATGCTTAGCTCAAAGAGCAAAATCTGCCTGATCATGTTAAAGCAAAATTGGTGGATGCTCCTTTACAACAGGACCGTCTCTTTGGTAATAAGGCTGAAGATGTTTTAAAAAAGATGGAAGATAAAGCTAAATATATGCAAACTGTCAAAGATGTCTTACAAGTGCAACCTCCAAGATTTATTAGGCACTGGCCTACTAAGAACTGGTCCATTCCAGTTTCTTCGAGAGCCACTCAAGTCAAACCCAGACATTCCAAAGGCTCCAGGTTTCAGACTTTTAGAACAAAACAATGGGGTGCCGCCGCCTCCGGATCTGGAAACAAGGCACCTCCCTGTGGTAAGCAGTCTCAGTGACTTCCCTCTACACTTACCAAGCACTTACCTTTCAGCCGCCCCTTTGGGGGGAAAACTTGGCTCTTCATGTAAGAAACTGGCAACTTATATCCCAGGACAAATGGGTTTTAAATATAGTATCCCAGGGATACAGATTTCATTTTCACACATTGCCAATTCCAAACGGATGGCCAGACCTGCCCCCAAATCAGTGGGCAGAGGCCCAGAAACAAGTACTGTCCCTCATGAACATGGGAGCTATTCAACCAATCCCAGAAGAGGAAAAGGGACAAGGTTTCTATTCAAGACTTTTCCTAGTGCCCAGAAAAGACAAATCATGGCGTCCAATTCTGGACTTATCTACTCTAAACACATTTCTGGACATTCCAAAATTCAAGATGCTGACTCTTCACCAGTTACTTCCCATGCTAGGCAAAGATGCCTCATTGGTAACTCTAGACTTAGAGGATTACTTGTATATCCCAATCAGGGAATCTTGCAGAAGATGCTTCCGCTTCAAAGCAGGCTATTTGCATTACCAGTTCTCTGCACTGCCCTTTGGCTTCTACTGCGCCCTGGGTCTTAACAAAGTGCCTGGCTCCAGTAATTGATTTTGCAGGCAAAGAAATATTCAAATATAGCCATACCTGGACGATTGTAAAATTCAGGCAGAAAACAGGGACATTCTTCAAAAACATCTGGCATTTGTAAAAAAAAAAAAAAAAAAAAAAGTTTCTAACTTGTCTAGGGTACACCATAAACAAAAAGAAATCACAACTGGTACCCTCTCAAAAAATTACATTCCTGGGTGCAAGCTTGAATACAACTGCCCAGATGGCTTACCTTACACCAGAAAAGCAAATTCATTTGGTGACTTACTTCAAACAGGTGGCCACAAAAACCCTGCTATCTGCAAGATAAATTCTGCAAGCCTTGGGGTTCATGGCCTCCTGCATTCTTCTAATTCCATATGCAAGACTGCATATGAGGATGGAGTCAACATTGTCACAGCCTGGAAACAATGATTCCTATCATACCTTACCTACAACTAGAGTTCCTATGGTGGGCAGAGGCCTGCCACCAAAACAACGGACTGCCATTCACTCCACCTCCTGCCACCCAAACCCTAATTACAGATGCCTCAGACTATGCTTGGGGGGGGGGGGCACATCTGGCAGGGAAATGATTTCAGGGCAAATGGAGCCCAAATCAAATGCACCTTCTTATCAATCAAAAAGAGATGCTAGCTGTACAGAATGCACTGACCGCCTTCCAGGACTACCTTCATCCAGGACAATTGATAAAGACAAGACAACACCACAGTTATGTGGTACATAAACAAGCAGGGGGGTACACACTCCTACCCCCTTTGCAGACTAGCCATGGCATTGTGGAATATGGCCTTGACCTATCAAATACAACTACAAGCTCAATTCCTGCCAGGAAAGCTGAATATTCTGGCAGACGAACTAAGCAGCAATTTCATGGACCCACACGAATGGAAACTGGAACCATGGATTTTCAACATGTTGGCACACAAATGTGGGAGTCCAAACATAGATCTTTTTGCCTCACCCCAGAACTACCAGTTGGACAAATACTGCACAAGAGCTCACTAGAAAAAAAGCCTGGAAAGTGGATGCTCTGTAATTCAGCTGGAAGAACCTATCAGTCTATGCCTTTCCCCTCTGCCTCTGCTCTCCAAAGTTCTACTAAAGGTCAAACAGGACAAACCAAAAATTATTTTGATTGCTCCAGACTAGCCTCGCCAACACTGGTACCCACTCCTGCGCAATGTGTCACACTTTCCACCGTGGCACCTGCCTCAGACACCTTGCTTACTTACTGTCTCAGCAGAACAACCAAATTCTGCGCACACAGCTCCAAACTTTGAATCTTGCAGCATGGCTAATCACCTAAATTCACCCTTGGCATCCCTCTGCAAACCTGTGATAGATGTAATTTTGGAGACAAGAAGGCCTAGTACTAGAAAATCTTATGCTGACAAATGGAGAAGATTCTGTTCCTGGAATCAATCGCAAGGGATAAGCACAGCAGTGCCCAATATTCCTCAGATTTTACAATACTTAACTGAGATGCTTCACAGGGGCCTGTCCTTTTCTTCCATAAAAATCTATGCCTCAGCCATTTCAGCTCATTACAACACAGAACCTCCTCTCTTTTCTCATCCTCTGCTAAAGCAGCATCTCAGAGGGGCCAGAACTTAAGACCACCCAGGAGAGCTCCAACCCCTGCCTGGGACCTCAGTTTTGTCTTGGAAAAACTTACTGTCCCTCCTTTCGAGCCAGCTGCTACTGCAGACTTAAAATTTCTCTCCTGGAAAACAGCTTTCCTTTTAGCAGTCACTTCAGCTAGAAGGATTTCCGAATTACAAGCTCTTGTGGCAGTGGAGCCTTTCATCATTTTTCATGCGGACAGGGTATCTCTCAAGACCAATCCATCCTTCATGCCTAAGGTGGTATCCAGTGTGGCTCTTAATCAGACCATTCATTTGCCAACTTTCTTTCCCAATCCACAGAACAAGGGGGAGCAGATTCTGCATTCATTGGATGTACACAGACAACTTAGATTTTACTTAAACAGGACAAAATCTCAAAGAAAATCTGAACAGCTACTGGTGGCATTTGCTGCAAGGGCAGAGGGAAAGGCTATTTCAAAGCATTGTATTCATTTCTGCTGTATGCACCATGGTAAAACTATCCCCCAGGGGATCATATCCCATTCCACCAGGGCTGCGTCTACATCTACAGCCTTTCTCAGAGGTGTTCCTACCAGGGACATTCTAGAATCTGCTACTTGGAGCTCAGTTAATATGTTCACCAAACATTACCATTTACCTTTCTTCTCTAAATCCAGAGCTGACTTTGCCACTGCTGTCCTGCAGGACCTTATAGCTGGTCCTAATGTTGTATAATTCCCTCCACTTAACCATAGCTTTGGGAATCTACCCAAATGTAATGACTGCAACAGAGAAACACGAAGAACATAGTACAGTTGTGTACACTTAGCATAAATGTAGATGTCTGAGTGTATACACTGTTGCAGTCCTGGTTATCCTCCCTCCAGCCCCCTATTTTTCTCTGGCTATACCTCTACTTTCTTTCACTATGCTTAAAAGCCCTTTTGGTGCATTTGCTTTTGGGATTGGAGGTATATTTTTTGTGTTTTTAATTTTATTTGCTCCCCATTTGGGGGGCACCTGACATCTGGGGCAAGAAAAACTGATGTAATGGCATCGGCTGCATGTTTTATACCCTTGACGACCTGACATCATGGAAGAAGGGACAGCAGCTGACGCAGGACCCAAGACTTTGTTAATCAGGCCGACTGAGGGCTACTGCACGCACATAACCCAAATGTAATGACTGCAACAGTGAATACACTCTAACATCTACATTTATGGTAAGTGTACACAACTGTACGTTCTCTAATCTCCATCTTCATTTCTTCAGTGTTGGTTAACACTACTCCCATGTCCTTCCTATCCTTTTTGCATCTTTGACATGCAGCTCAAGTCCTGCCTGATACAAGGCCACAGTGATTTACTTTCTCATACCAGTACTCTTGTATTGTGTTGTACGTACCTGGCTCTGCATTACTAAATGTATGTACACAAGCCTGTTTTGTTAATCCATATTCCTTAGCATCCTTTACATTGTAGCCCTTGTATAACTTTGTATCTCATAAAGCCCTGTGAGTAAAGTATGGCTTAGTATAGTCCCTGTAATCTGGACTTCCACTGATAACAGCGGATTCCTTTTGTCATGTTGATCTTGCTAACTATTTTGTTTATTTTAACACGCTGAACCCCACTCCCTTTCGATATTTATTCCCAATCAGGGTGAGGCTCTGTTAGGAGGAGCCAGCATTTAGATGGCCATCAAGGGTGGTTCAAGGATTTTCTTGTTTTTCTTGTAGTTCTAACCTGCAGACACCTGCTAGGCATTTGGGGTGTGACTTGTAGTAGGTCATCTTCAGAAAAGAGCAGTGTTTTCCCTCTATTTCCTCCAGGGATGTCTTTACTGCCCATCAGGCCCCATGTTGCATGCATCTCTCTCTCAAGGGTGCAGTCCCCTCTCACCCCCCCCCGGCCTGGATTCTCTAATTACTTGGATTGCAGTTAGGTTTCCATCCCTCTCCACCACAGAGCCATGCTGTATTGCATTATTTTCAATGATTTGCCTTATGGATTTTTATTTGACATTCTAAATGGTTTGTAGCTCTCTGTGGTGATGTTCTTCATGTTTCACTGCTGCAGTCATTACTTTTGGGTAATCTGCTGGCAGGTTGCCCTCAGTCGGCCTGAATTCCAAAGTCTTGGGTCCTGCGTCTGTTGCTGTCTCCTCTTCCATGATGTCAGGTTGTCAGGGGTATAAAACATGCAGCTGATGCCATTTTCTTCAGTCTTTCTTGCCGCGCGGTGCCCAAAGCAGAAGCATTTCGCAAGTGCCAGTCGGCCGACTACTGAAATATTTGAGGTTGAGTTTCAGAACCGAAGTAGTCACTAAAGCGAAGTACCCCATTGGGGAAACTTTTTTCTTGCTTTTTACCGATGTTGGAAAAAGTTAATAATTTTATTACTTGTGGGAAGCAAATACCTCATAAGGATTTCCATTTATACTGTATTCCTTGCCTAGGCCCTGATCACAATGTGCCTGGCTGTCGGTTTTGTGCTAGATTTAACCAACGCACTATTAAGCGTAGGTATATTTTTTTGCATCAAAGTATTTAGGAAACGGATTTAACTACCTAGAAATGTTGTCGGATAGCCATCCCGACTACCGGAGTACATAAATTCAAAGAAAAGGACAGAGAAAGGCAGTCGAGATCCAAAACCGACGTCGAAGCTTCTCCTAAGCTGGTTCTCAGTGAGGCTCTTTCACAGCCCCTGATACCCGCTACCTTCGATTCGCAGGCCTCTACCGACACCCATGCGGAGTCCAGCATGCCACAAGATGCATCCGTCGGTCCAGTACCTTGTGTATCTCCCTCGGATGGGTCCGGAGCCGCTGAGCAGGCACCGGCTTCTGAGGGTATATTCAGACCTCAACATTTGTATATCAAACCGACAGCTGCAAAACCAAAGACAAAAGCAACTTCTAAAACTAAAAAACCGATGCATGAGCCACGTGCACAGGCCTGTATGCCTAAAAAAACAGATGATCAAAATGGCTGAAGACCTCATTACCTTGATCAGGGGTACCCATCCCCCTCCAGATAAGAGGCCTAGGCAAGACGCTGATTATGAATCTTCAGATCAGGTTTCTATTTCTTCTGATTCCTCTACTGATCAGGAATTATCTATACCTCCCTATGAGGATTCTGATGCTGAGGAATCTGTTCCATCTACATCTCCTCCTGGGGATTATTCATTTGGAGAAATCTTGCATACTTTGAGGGAGCATTTTCACTGGGAGAGTCAAGACTTCTCAGAATGCATTTTCACTGGGAGAGTCAAGACTTCTCAGAATCAAAAAAGAGGCTCAGGGATTTCCTACTTCTCCCTCAGCACAGGCCTTTAGCCATTCCCCCTGTTTTAGACATTGTGGATGATGTGTTTTCGGAGTCAAGCTTGACCCACAGGGTTACTGACTCACATAAATTTTCATTTAGAAACCCTGCTGCTGATCCTGAAACTATATCACAGGGTCCAAAAGGAGTTAAAGCCTCAACAGCAAAAAATCCTACCCCCTCTGACAGAGATTCAATGGCACTGGGCAGATGAATAAAGGTTTATACATCTGCAACCTTTGCAATCAGGGCCTTAAACTGTCAATTTCATATGCTTAAGTACCAACAACATGTTATGGGATTGCTGAAACAGAAAATGATGATTTCAGAATGTGCAAAAAATTTGCAGGAACTATTGTATGCAGCTGAACAGGTTGGAAAGCATACTTTACAAAGTGGTTTTGATTCTTTAGAGGCCTCCTGCAGGGCCGCAGTTATTGGATCTGTGATTAGGAGGCATGCCTGGTTAAAAGAACAAAATTTGCCTGATCTTGTTAAAGCTAAATTGCTAGATGTACCTTTACAGCATGATTCTCTTTTTGGTATTATGGCAGAAGAGGTTTTAAAGAAAATGGAAGACAAAGCTAAGTCTATGCCAACTGTTAAAGACTTCTTACAAGTGCAGCCACCAAGAATCAGTAGACACTGGCCTACCAAAAAATTGTTCCTTTCCTGTGTCAGACAGAGCTCAGAGGGGCAAATCCAGACACCCTAAGGGTTCCAGATACCAGGCGCAATATTCATACAGGTCAAAGCAATGGGGTGCTTCCACCTCCAAATCTGGAAGAGATAAAGCCCAAACTTACAGAAAACAATCCCAATGACTTCCCTCTACCTATACCAAGCACTTATCTTTTGGCAGCACTGATGGGGGGAATATTAGCACTTTCTGCTCAAAATTGGCAGTTAATAACCCAGGGCAAGTGGGTTCTAAACATCGTATCACAGGGATGCAGATTCCATTTACACACACTGCCAATGGCAAATGGTTGGCCAGATCTGCAAAAAATCAATGGGCAGAGGCACAGAAATGGGTTACATCCCTCATGGATAATGGGGGCCATTCAGGCAGTACCAGAACAGGGAAAAGGACAAGGGTTTTATTCAAGACTGTTCTTGGTACCCAGAAAGGACAAGGCCTGGCGGCCAATACTGGATTTATCGATTTTGAACACATACCTGGTCATTCCAAAATTCAAAATGCTGACTTTGCAGCAGCTTCTGCCCATGCTGGGCAAGAATTTTTGGCTGGTGACTTTAGACCTAAAAAAGGCATACCTGCATGTCCCAATAAGGCAATCGTGCAGAAGATACCTCAGATTCAAGGCTGGCTTAATGCATTACCAATTCTCTGCACTGCCCTTTGTAAAGACCCTGGGCGCAGTAGATAAGCCAAAGTGCCTGGGACCAGTAATTGCATTTTGCAGACAGACTCATACAAATATATCCTTACTTTGGACGGCTGTCTCATTCAAGCAGCGAACAAGGACACTCTTCTTCGACACCTGGCATTTGTGAAAAAGCTTCTAATATGCCTAGGGTACACAATAAATGAAAAGAAATCACAACTGGTACCCTCTCAAAAGATAACATTCCTGGGTGCAAGCTTGAATACAACTGCCCAGATGGCTTACCTTACACCAGACAAACAAAGGCAACTGACTACTTCAAACTGATGGCAACAAAAACCCAGTCTTTTGCAAGACATATTCTGCAGTCTCTGGGCTTCGTGGCATCCTACTAATTCCACATGCAAGACTGCATATGAGGAAACTTCAGTGGTACCTAAAAAGTTTATGGAGTCAACATTCACACAGTCTGGAAACAATGATTCCTCTTGAATAGCAAAGGCAATTGACTACTTGCATCAAACTGATGGCAACAAAAACCCAGTTTTCTGCAAGACAAATTCTGCAGGCTCTGGACTTCATGGCATCCTGCATCCTACTGATTCCATATGCATGAAAGTTCAATGGCACCTAAAAAGGTTATGGAGTCAACATTCTCGCAGCCTGGAAACAATGATTATTTTCATTCCCTGCTTGCAACAGGAGTTTCTATGGTGGGCAAAGGCATGTCACCAAAACATGGGACGGCCATTCACTCTACCCCTGCCAGTCAAACCTTAACAGACTCATCAGTTTATGCGTGGGGGGCCCACATGGCAGGAAGATGCATTCAGGCATTTGGGCACCAAAACAAATGCATCTACATATCAACTAGAAAGAGATGCTAGCTGTTCAAAATGCCCTAACTGCTTTCAAGGACTTACTTCATCCAGGACAACTACTGATAAAAACGGACAACACCACAGTCATGTGGTATATAAACAAGCAAGGGGGCACATACTCATACCCTCTTTGCAGATTAACCATAGCACTATGGGACATAGCGTTGACCTACAAAATATGTCTTCAAGCTCAATTCCTGCCAGGAAAACAAGACACTCTGGCAGATGATTTAAGCAGAAACCTTATGGATCCTCACGAGTGGAAACTAAATCCACAAGTCTTCAGCATGATAACAGAGAAATGGGGGACTATTTGCCTCCCCTCAAAATTATCAACTGAAAAGATTCTGCACAAGGACTTATCACAGACAAGCATGGAAAGTGGACGCCCTATCCTTCAGTTGGAAAAACCTATCCGTTTACGCCTTTCCTCCTCTGCCTCTTCTCCCCAAGGTCCTCCTAAAAGTCAGACAAGAGAAGCCAAAGATGATATTAATTGCCCCAGACTGGCCCCTCCAATACTGGTACCCAATCCTAAGGAACTTGTCTCAATACCCAGCTTGGACCTTGCCTCAAAGACCACAACTACTTTCCCAGCAAAACAATCAGATCCTGCACAGTCAACTACAGACTCTGAACCTGGCAGCATGGCTAATTATGTAGTCATACAAACAACACCTCTCAGTAAAGCTGTGATGGATGTCATTTTGGAAGCCAGAGGGCCTAGTACTAGAAAATCTTATGCTGACAAATGGAAGAGATTCTGTGCTTGGAAGCAAGCACAAGGAACTGATACAGCAGAACCAAATATTCCTCAGATATTGCAATACTTAACTGAGATGCTTGACAAAGGCCTATCTTTCTCATTAATTAAAATCCATGCCTGTGCCTTTTCAGCTCATTACAGTACAGAGCCACCAATCTTTTCTCGTCCTTTACTAAAGCAGCATCTTAGAGGGGCAAAAACTTTAAGGCCGCCTAGAAGATCACCATTGCCTGCTAGAGACCTCAGTTATGTGTTGGAAAAGCTCACCCTGCCTCCATTTGAACCAGCTGCTACCGCTGAGATAAAGTTCTTATCATGGAAAATAGCTCTGCTACTAGCACTTACTTCAGCAAGAAGAGTTTCAGAGCTACAGGCCCTCATGGCTGTAGAGCCTTTTATCATATTTTACCCAGACAGGGTGTGTCTGAGGACAAATCCTACTTTTATGCCTGAGGTGGTTTCCAGTATGGCTCTTAACCAAACAATTCACCTGCCAACCTTTTATCCAGATCCGCAGAGCAAGGGTGAGAGAATTCTGCATTCCTTGGACGTACGCAGGCAGCTGATTCTACTTGAGCAGGACTAAATCTCTAAGAAAAACTAGCAATTACTAGTGACATGCTGCAGGATCAGAAGGCAAGGCTATTTCAAAGCAGACAATTTCAAAGTGGATAAGCCACTGCATCCGTTTCTGCTACTCTCACCATGGTAAACCTGTGCCCAAGGGCATTTGGTCTTATTCCACCAGAGCTGCAGCTACTTCAGCAGCCTTTCTCAGGGGAGTACCAACCAAATTAATTCTAGAGGCTGCCACTTGGAGTTCTGTTCACACCTTTACAAAGCATTATCATTTGCCTCTCTACTCTAAATCCAGGGCAGGCTTTGTCACTGCAGTTCTGCAGGGCCTTATAGCCACTCATAATGCTGTTTAGCTCCAGCCTCCCAACCATAGCTTTGGGATTCTACCCAAATGTAATGACTGCAATAGTGAAACACGAAGAACATAGTATAGTTGTGTACACTTACCATAAATGTAGATGTTCAAGTGTATTCACTGTTGCAGTCCAGGTTACCCTCCCACCATCCCCCTGTCATTCTGGAGTTCATCTTTCCTACTCTGTCTTCTACAACCTACGTGGTTTATTTGCTTGTAGATGAAGGTAAAGTTTATATTGATGCATGTATGTGTGTGTGTATATATGTGTATGTATGTATCTATATGTATTTTTGCTACCTTTTTGGGGGCATCTGACATGGGGGGGCAAGAAAAACTAAAGAAAATGGCGTCTGCTGCATGTTTTATACCCCTGACGACCTGATGTCATGAAAGAGGAGACGGCAACCGACGCAGGACCCAAGACTTTGGAATTCAGGCAGACTGAACGCAACCTGCCAGCAGATTACCCAAATGTAATGACTTCAACAGTGAATACACTCGAACATCTACATTTATGGCAAGTGTATACAACTGTACTTTTTCCTTTGTCTTTTTACAACATTCAATCTGATATTGTTAATCCTCGTTCATTCCTTACGCCTGGGGTTATCAGTTCCAACTTCGGAACCGAGCCGGCCATCTTCCAAGCTCGCGACAGCCACAAACTCTTGAGCTAAACTCTTACCCACAATTCCCCTCTCCCTATTACCTCAGATTTCGTTTGCCGCATCGCCATTCAGTCGTGTCAAGCCACTTCTCTTGAGCTAAGTAAAACTTTCTTTGATAATACCTAATCGTATTACAGTTCTTTTCAGTTCAAATCTTGTTAAATAGTTCTCTTGCCCTGTCTTATCTAGCGACTTATTTTGTTTTTTTTCTAGCCCTTTCTTCTTACCGTGAAGTAACTCCTTTACCATCGTTGGTAAAACCTTTCCTTGCTTTACCTTCAGTTATTTCTCGTACCATTGTTGGCACCTTCTTCCTTTCGTCGTCCTTCCTATCATGGCAGAGAAAAAAGGTGGTCCGGGATTTAAAAGATTTGTGGATTGTGGGCATAAATTGCCTATTTCGGATGCTCATGCATTGTGTTTACTGTTTGGGTGTGCCTCACTTGACTGTTGACCCGCCTTGCAGAATTTGTGCAAACTTTTCTAACAGGACTTTGGTGGAAAGGAAAAATAAACTGATCTTAAAGGGACTACTTAAATCTTCCTTTTCAGAGGCTATTTCTGGGTCAGAGGCTTCAACCCCTCTTAGTTCCCATAAGAAAAGAGATGAACACGAAGGCCAAGTCAATTCTGTCGTCTCCTGCTGGGGACCACCAGGAACCGAGACCTAAGAAGGCCAAACTTTCTAGTTCGGATTTGACTTTCTCTGCCCAGAGGCTTTCGGTGCCTAGATCGTCTGCACTGAAGCCTTTGGCACAGAGTATTGTGCCCTACACCTCATTGGAGCCGAAGGGCCCGTCTGTTCAGACCTCCTTACCGGCACTGACTTTTTCTTCAATGCAGGCCTTTATGACATCGATCACTGTTCCGACGACCTCTCTTGCTTTGGCTCCGACAATTTATATGGCACTGACTATCCTCTCGGTACCGACCACCTCATTTTCCACACAGACTCTTTCGGCACCTACCATAGTGCCAACTACCACTTCGGCACCGACCTGGTCGGTGCAGACCTTACCTTTGGCACCAATCTCCTCGGTCCAGACGCCTATTTTAGCGCCATCCAAAGACCCCTTTGTGGGCACCAAGTTTCCTTCATCCTTGGATAGACCTGATTCCCCTTCAGCTATGTCCATGAGATCCACTAGAAGCCTCTCGAAACATGATGTGCTGCGTCTTGTGGATCACTTGCTTTTGGCCAGAGGTATCCAACCTTCCAGTACCTATTCTTCCTTCGGTGGTGAACGCCCTTCTCCAAAGACCCCTACTTATTCTCTTCCTTCATTGCCTTTGAAGCCCCTTGCTGTAGCACAGACTTCCCTCACTTCGGCTGCTTTTATGGAACTCACTAAAGAGCCTCAGTTGCCTTTGTGGCAGGAGAGACTTGTCGCTCCAGTCACTGCTTTGGGTGCCAGCTGTGGCGTACGTACTCCTGTTTTTCACAGCCATCCAGGGACTCCGAGTCGGCAGGCTAATTTGCTTGAGCGCGGTGTGACCTCCTCGGGTGGACCAGCCTTCCAACTCTTGGAGAAGGCTCTTGCATCTGTTGGTGATCCTTTGCTGTCAGTGCCCCCATCCTCCTCTAGACCGCAATTTACACAAGCCATCCCTGGCGGACACTGGGCACAAGGGCCTCAAGACACACTCCCACAGGAGGCCCCTTTTGCGCTGTTTTCCCCAGATCCTTCTGAGGAAGTTCATCGTAAGAGTTTGTGTAAGAGGAAGCACTCCCCAGAGGAGTCCTCTACGGAAGACCCAGACTTTGATGATGGGGAAGGGTCCCCTCAGTCACCCTCTGAGGTATCCTTTGGAGATATCCTCGAAATACTTAGACAGATGAATGGCGGCCCTCTAACCCGACCTCTGAAGAGTCTGTGTTCCTGCAGGCCTTTCATGCCTGGCCTCCTACCTCCTGCGTTACTCGACCTGCCGACGACATTGTCTGGCTCGTCGTGCAGCATGCATGGAAGGCTCCTGACACCTGTGATGCCATTCCCCGCAGGCCAGATAAAATCTTGTCCCTTCCAGTTAGTGATCCTCACTGGTCCAAAGGTCTTCCTGTAGATGGCTTGGTGGTGGCGGCTGCAACAAAAGATCTGGCAGAAGAAAGCCAGACGGTCCACCCGCCCAACAAAGAGTCCCGGGTGCAGGACAGATTAGGGAAGCGTACTTTTGCATCCGTGACCTTTGCAGTCGGGTCCCTGAATTATATGGCACGTTTTACCAGGCTTCAAAGAGACTTAATTTCAGAGCTCTCTGAAACTTTGGCTGGAGCTATGTTTGATGAAGTCAGGGACAAAGTGGCCTCACAGTTGGCCACCCTTGAATCGATCTCTAACTCCTCCATGTGTCTGATTTCTCGCGCATCAGAAGGAGCAGCTAGAGCAGCGGGTGCAGGCATTGTCCTGAGGCGGCATGCTTGGATGTGCTTGTGTGATTTCTTGGAACCCTTCAAGGCTTCTTTTTTGAATGCTCCCATTGAAGCCTCTTCATTATTTGGACCCAAGGTAAAAGACACTGGCTAGATGTGAACAGGACGGTAAGACCCTTTCTGCCATGGGTGTCCGTTATTCTTCCCCTCAACGGGCTTTCTCCAGAAATCAGAAGAGTGGGAAGATGTGGCACAAAAAGTCTCAAGGTTCTTTCCGTGACACGCGAGCCAATTTTTCCCTAGAGCCGGGGGGGGGGGGGCTTGTATTGAAGACGCCCCTTTTGGGGCAGAGGAGGTCCGTGAAACCAGGGTTCCAGAGATTCTTTCTCTGACCCAGTCCTATCAGCGCTTCTGAAGAGCGGCCCAACTGCTTTGCTCTGGATGATGCTGGGGGTCGTTTCTCTTTGTACCCTTCTGCCTGGCTAACCATTACCACTGATTCTTGGTTACAAAAGATAATAACCAGAGGACATCATATTCCCTTTCATCTTTGTCCCGCCCCGTAAGAAACTTACCCGACGTTCCACCCAGTCAAAGGGAAGAAGCAGCATTAGAGATTTCAAAGCTGCTAAGAAAGAGTCATCCAGATAGTCCAATCAGACCAGGTAGGATCTGGATTCTACTCAAGATTATTTTTGGTGCCAAATAAGACCGGGGACTGGAGACCGATTTTGGATTCTTAGAGGTGCAAAACTTCCGGATGGTCACAATACAGTCCATCTTCCCACTCTTGGCAGGCGATTGGATGTGCTCTATAGATCTTCAAGATGTGTACTACCACATAAGGGTGGACAGACTATCGAGAAGATTCCTTTGCTTCCTTGCAGGAGCCTGTCATTACCAGTTCCGAGTACTGCCTTTCGGACTCTCTACAGCCCCCAGAGTTTTCACAAAGTGCATGGGAGTTGTCACAGCTCACGTGCGACTGCAAGGATTCCAGGTGTTTCCATACCTAGACGACTGGCTCATCACCACCCCCACCAGACATCTACTGGAAGAAGTCTTGGCATACTCTCCACACCGCAGAAAGGCCAAGTGTACCCATAAACTGGCAAAAATCCAACCTATCCCCATCCCAATCCATAGAATTCGTCGGGGTCCTGTTGGATGCAAAGAACTGCATGGTATCGATTCCAGAGCACAGAATGTTAAGGATAAAACAACTCATACCCATCCTCTCAAGGAAAAGATCCCAGCACATTCTCTCCTCCGGCTGTTAGGTTCCATGGCAGCTTCCATCACCATTGTCCCCCTTGCGAGATTCCACATGAGGCTTTTACAATGGTTACTACTCACCCAGTGGTACCCTTTTCAATTTTCTCTATCTTCCCAGATTCGGGTGACTCAGAGATGCAAACAAGACTTGATTTGGTGGATGTCGCAGAACCCGTCACAATGGTCTTGCCCCTTCACATCCCAACAGCCCAAAGCCACAGTGACCACAGACGCCTCCCTGATGGGTTGGGGAGCCTTTTTCAGGGGAAGACCGTCCAAGGCACATGGTTGGAACTAGAGGCCCATCTGCATATAAATGTCCTAGAACTGAGGGCGGTGCTTCTAGCATTGCAAGCATTTCATCCCCTCTTTCCGTCAGGGACTATTGCATTACAATCGGACAACATGGCTGTAGTCTGGTACATCAACAAACAAGGCGGAACCAAATCCTACCCACTTTGTTGAGAGGCCATGATGGTATGGCAATGGGTGATGGCTACCAACCACTTTCTGATAGCAACGCACATCCCCGGGAGTTTCAACGTGATGGCAGACAGATTGAGCAGGTGCATTCTGCAACCACATGAGTGGTCTGTGAATCCTCTTATAGTTGCGGAGATTTTCAACCGCTGGGGTCTCCCTTGCTGCAAACTCTTTGCATCCCCAACCAACTACAAATGCAGCAATTACTTCGCCCTGATTCCCCCTCTGGGACAGTCACCCAGGGATGCTGTAGTCCACTATTGGCCATCTGGTCTGCTTTATGCCTTTCTCCCTGTTCCTCTCATTCCCCAGTTCCTGAAGAAAGCACGCCGGTTGAAGAGCAAGATAATCTTCATAGCGCCATATTGGCCTTGTCAAATTTGGTTCCCCTTCCTATGGCCTCACCTGCTGGATCAACCATGGGTTCTCGATCCAACTCCGGACTTGATCTCCCATCCGCAGAATCTGATTCACCCCATCCTGAACAGCCTGAAGCTCACAGCTTGGCTCCGCCACTTCCAGTGATTGCCAGGCACACTGATCTTATTTCCCCAGTACGTGACCTTCTTATTGCATCTCATAAGTCTTCCACCAGAACTACTTATCTCAGCAAGTGGAAAAGTGTACCATTTGGTTGAAGGAAAAACTGATGGACCCTTTTTCAGCAGCAGTGTCTGTATTGCTGGAGTACCTGTCAAGTTTATTCTAATCTGGCCTATTTGCTTCTACCATTCGAGTTCATTTGACCGCAATATCTAATTTTCACAATGGTGTCCATGACTTTTCCCTTATGTCACACAAATTATGCAAGACCTTTCTAAAAGGTGTAACTCATTTGAAACCCCTTTTCGAGAACCTATCCAGCCATGGGACCTGTCATTAGTCCTGCAAGCTTTGAAAACATCTCCTTTTGAACCAGCTTCTTCGTGCGACCTTAAGTTTCTTTCTTGGAAAATTTTGTTCTTTGTCACCATTACTTCTGCCAGACATATCTCTGAACTTCAAGCTCTATGCATCAAACGGCCTTACTTGATCTTTCATAAAGATAGTGTCATTAAGAACTAATCCTTCCTTTCTGCTAAAAGTGATCTCTGAAATGTCCATTAACCAAACCATTGAATTGACAGTTTTCTTTCCCAACCATTCTAACAGAGGATAGTATTGTCTACATACCCTAGACACTCACAGGCAAATTTGTTTCTATCTGGACAGAACTAAGGCTTCTCGCAAGTCAGATCAGCTATTCCTGGCCTATTCTGGGCCTAGACTTGGATGTGCTGTTTCTAAGGTCACATTGGCTAAATGGTTAAAAGACTGTGCAACATTTATTCACAAAACTCACAATATCCCTCTGACTACAGCCATAAGGGCTCATTCCACTAGATCGGTAGCAACTTCTGCTGCCTTCCCTGCTAGAGCTTCTTTACCTGACATTTGTGCAGCTGCAACTTTGGCTAGACCTCATATCTTCATCAGCTATTACAAATTGGATTTGACCTCCAGAGGAAGAGCTTCCTTTGGTTCAGTGGTGCTCATGAATGTCCTTTCATGAGAGCCTCCCAGGAATAAAGGTAGCTGGGGACTCTGTCTCAGGCGTAAGGAATGAAAGAGGATTAACAATATCGGATAAAGAAGTTATGTCTTACTATAACGTTCCATCTGTATTGTTGATCCTTGTTCAGTCATTACGACCCTCCCTTCTTCCCCCTCCTGAGGCTTATAGTGGATCTCATCCGGTTCCGTTAGGTCCTTTGACCAGAGATAGCCTCTACTTTCTTTGACTTGCAAACTCAGTCTGAGGTAACAGGGAGTGGGGAATTGTGGGTAAGAGTTTAGCTCGAGAGTTTGTGGCTGTCCTGAGCTTGGAATATGGCCAGCTCTGTTTGAGGTCGGAACCGATAACCCCAGGTGTAATAACTGAACGTGGATCAACAATACAGATGGAACATTATGGTAAGACATAACTTCTTTTTTCCTTGAAGCTGTTTTCTTCTGTAGGATCCCCTGACTGTTTTGCTTGTGTGGCAGTGCATACTTTATTTTTGGTAATGTGCTGTGAATTTCTTGGCTTTTTACACAATATTGTTCCTTCAAGCATTAACCGTGTTTGGCTTATGGTTTGTGGTGTTGCATATTTTTCCGCCCATAATTTTGTTCCTTCCACTCATAATTCTGTTCCTCACAGTGCTTTTGCATGTGTGCAGTTGTATGACTTCATTCCTTTCAGGCAAGAGCAAGCTTAAAAATTACATGTTCGTTAGAACTCCATGTATTTCTAACTGTGTACATTTTTTAAACCATTGGTGATCGTTTTTGTCCAGTGTTCTCATGGAATTCTGCACCATTGATTTATTTATTTTATAGCTTTGGGTACTGTATGACCGAATACACTGTTTTATTAAGTATGTTTGTCTGTTCAGCTGTGCATTTTCACTGAGGATGGTTATGGCGATTATACTAGTTTCCTTTTATGTGGCTGTTAGTAAATTAAGTTTTTTTTTTTTTTTAATATTTAGAGCAGTCAAGACGAGATGATCTGGAATCCTTGGGGTATGTGCTGATGTACTTCAATCTGGGATCCCTTCCCTGGCAAGGTTTAAAAGCGGCTACTAAGAGGCAGAAGTATGAGCGGATTAGTGAGAAGAAAATGTCTACACCCATTGAAGTTCTCTGCAAAGGATACCCTTGTACGCCTTTTTTTCTTTAAAGATAGTTCTGTATAATTAAGCACTTTGAGTCTGATGGTTTAATTTGCATCAAATTTGCAGTAACTTCTGATATCCTTAAAAACTGTTAACATTTATTTTCAGTTATATATTGCATTTGAATCTTCAATTACTGATGGTCTGCTCACGTAGTTGAACATGGGTGTGTCTGCTCACGTAGTTTTGAACATGCCTGTGTTTGCATTAACGATCTCTTGCTTGTAGATGTCAAAGCAGTGAGAGATGGGTTCCTTAGGTGTTGTGTATTTTCTGTAGCTGGATTTCATTTTACTGAATTTACTGTGCCCCTGTCGAGCAGAGCGACAGAAGTGATCCCTGGGGTGAATTTCTTATCTCCCATCCAATCATCAAGATTTTTCTTGGAGTGCTAATAGTTTCATAGTATAGTACTAGGCTATCTGCCCTGGGGCATTTGTAAGCCTAGCCATAATGATGTGGCTTTTGCCACCCCATGAAATGGTACAAAAATGTACAGAATAAATCTAGAATACTGTGCCTCTGTCTAGTAGTGACACAGTGAAGGTCCCCTTATATAATAGAATTAGTTTACTGTGCCCCTGTCTAGCAGTGACACAGATGTGACCCCTGGGGTAAACTTACGACCTCCCATCCACTCATCAAGATTTCTCTTGAAGAGAGTCAGTGAGGGGCTCTGCCTATCTGAACTGGGATCCTGTTCCAAAGCATGGGAAGCCTCTGGGTTATGAATCTATCCCTCCAGCATGTCCTATTCATACTTGTGCCGAGGTTTAAGTCTTTAGCTCTCGTGGTCCTGATGGATTTGGATTTTTTGAGGTGGAGCATGTCCATCAGATCCTGATTGGACATGGCCTTGTACGTCAGGCAGAGATCACCTCTGAGCAGGCAGTATGCTACTGAATAGAACTGAAGTTTCTTTAGTCTGGCAGAATAAGACATATGTTGGAGACCCTTGATCCTTTTGGTGAGGTACTTCTGTGGTCTCTCCAGCTGTTGCAAGTGCCGGGTGAGGTACATACCAAATGGGGCATTGTACTCAATCATGGGTCTGATGAGGGAGGAATATAGGGGTACAATGACATCCTTGGATCTGGATGTGAAACCCTTCATGATGAGGTGTGCAAGGTAGAATGTTTTTCTAACCACTTTGGCAGCGTGGGTGTCAAATGAGAGGTCGCTGTCTACTTGGGTCCCTAGGTCTCTGATTACTTTTTCCGTACTCAGTGGGTTGCTGTCTGTGATAATTTGTGGGTACTTTGTTTTTCCAAAAGGGATGACTATACATTTTTTGGCATTTAGTTTAAGGCCGTGACTACGGCACCAGTTGTCCGTTTCAGTGAGGCCTTTTTGTAGGATGTGTGTATCTGCTGGTGTATCGACTGTGGCACCTAGTTTGCAGTCATCTGCGAACTTTGTCAGCCACAGCCCTCCCATGTTTGCTTTAACATCTGAGAAATAAATGCCGAACAAGAGGGGTCCCAGGACAGATCCCTGTGGGACACCACTTGTGACTGGCTTTGAGTCTGACATTGCTCCAGCGATTTTAACTTTATGGGTTCTGTCCTTTAGCCAGTTTGCAACCCATCTAGTGACATAAGGGTTTACTTTTAAGCTGTTTAGCTTATCTATGATGCCTGAGTGGGGTATTGTGTCAAGGCCTTAGCCAAGTCCAGGTATGCTGTATGGACTACTTTGCCCTCATCAATGGCTCTAGTGACTGTTTCAAAAAGTCAACCAGGTTTAAAAGGCAGGATCTGCCCTTTACAAAGCCGAACTGGGTGGGGTCAAGCGTCTGTAGGTCCCCTATGTCTCCGTTTATGAGTTCCATAATGATTCTTTCCATAGCTTTGCAGACCAGGCTAGTCAAGCTTATGGGGCGGTAGTTTCCAGGGTCTGTAGAGGCACCCCTTGTGGAGTGGGACCACTGTTGCTGTACGCCAGTGTTCAGGTACATATCCCAAAGTAAGGCTAAGGTTAAATAGCATTTTATGTGTGGGTTTAGCTCCTCTTGAGTTCATGTAACACGCACCCGGGATACCGTCAGGTCCCATTGATGCTGTGTTTTTGCTTTGTTTAGGCGGTTCTCACTTGGACATCTGAGATGACAGGAGATTACATTCAGCTGGGATAAGTATTTCTTCTTTTGGGGTGAAGGAGGCGAGAAATTTGCACTGAACCTGTCAGCCAGAATGTTAGCAATATCTGTGGGTTCAGTGTATTTTTTGTTGTTGTGAACCAACTCTGAGCATATCTGAGGGTTTCCGCCCAGGTTTCTAACATAGCTGAAGAAGGCTTTGTGGTTATCTTTAGTGTCCTTAGCGATTTTTCTCTCAAAGTTTGCCTTGGATGTTTTTATGAGAGAATGTAGTTTTCTGCTAATGTTGATCAGAGATGTCTTCCCTTCATGGGATTTTGCTCTGACGTGCAGTAGCTTCCTTCTTTTGTTATACAATTTGTTTATGGCTGAGATCCACCAGACAGGATGCCTACATTTGGTGGAGAGGGACTTGGATTTGTTTGGGATTGCATGATCCATGCATTCTTGGAGATGTCCATAGAAAGCATTTGTGAAGGATTCGGCATTGTGGGATGTGGTATCTACTGGCACAGTGGGCTTAAAGGATACCATCTCAGTCTTAAGAGTGAAGTCTGCTTTTGAGAAGTTTTTCACTGTGGTCTTTTGTGCTGGGGATGGAGGTGGGATGTGTATATCCAGGGTGATTAGTTTGTGGTCACATCTCACTAGTGAGGGGTATACTTCTGGTGTGGATCATTTTGTCCCCATGTTTGTGATGATCAGGTCTAGTATATTATCTCCCCTAGTGGGAGAGGTGACTAGTTGTTCCAGTGCATTTGAATTTATGAATTCCAGGAACCTTTGGGCTAGGGTATTAGGGCTAGAATAATGTACCCAATCCTAATGAGGAGCTTTGTTTGATATAAATAGGTAGTTTGTTCCAGAGTGTAGGAAATCTCTGGGACAGGAATCTATCCCTCCAGCATGTTCTGTTTATTGTGGTGACAAGGTTTAGATCCCTAGAGCGTGTATCTCGGAGGGATTTGGATTTCTTTAAGTGGAGCATGTCCAACAGCTCTGGGTTTGACTTAGCTTTGTATGTTGGGCAGAGATCGCCTCTGAGTAGGCGATATGCAAAGGAGTAAAGCTGGAGTTTTTTGAGTCGGTCTGCGTAGGTCATCTGTTTGAGGCCAGTAATCCTCTTTGTGAGGTGTTTTTGCAACCTTTCCAGTTGTGGATGTCTTGAGGTACATACCAAAAGGGGCTTTGTACTCTGTAATGGGTCTAATGAGTGACGAGTAGAGGGGAACAATGACCTCTTTTTATCCTGGATGAGAAACCTTTTATGATGCGGTGTGCCATGCAGAAGGATTTCCTGACTACTGTGGCAATGTGGTTATCAAAGGAGAGTGCTGTCTACCTGTGTCCCAAGGTCTGTTATCACACTTTCAGTGTTAAGTAGACTACCGCCTATGTGGTAGTTCATGGGTACAGATTTTTTACCAAAAGGGATGACAGTGTACTGGCTTTGATACCAGGCATCTGTCTCGGTGAGGCCCTTTTGTAGGATGTCCACATCGTTAGGAGTTTTGTTTATGGCTTTTGTTTGCAGTCATCTGCAAACTTTGTTAGCCAAAGACCTTCTGTGTTAGCCTGTAGTTCAGAGAAGTAGATACCAAACGGGAGGACCCAGGACTGAACCCTGTGCACTTGTCACTAGTCTGAAGTTGGATTTTTAGTCTGCTACTTTCACTGTGTGGGTACTGTCAGTGAGCCAGTTGGCAACACATCTTGTGACATAGGGATTTATACCTAGTTTAGTGAGTTTATCTATAATTCCAGAGTCTGGGATAGTGTCATAAGCCTTGGCAAGATCTAAATAGGCTGTATGAACCACCTTACCCTCATCTATGGCTTTGGTGACAGCTTCAAAGAAGTCTATCAGGTTTAGGAGATATGATCTGCCTTTTACAAACCCGAACTGGCTAGGGTCCAGAGTTTGGAGGTTACCAATGTCATTGTTTATAAGTTCCATGATGATACGTTCCATAGCCTTACAGACCAGGCTCGTCAGGCTCATGGTGCGGTAGTTCCCAGGGACCGTGGTGGCTCCCCCTTTGTGGAGTGGGATAACCATTGTGTGCCATTCAGTGGGCATAAAGCCTGAGGTGAGGCTGTGATTGAACATGGTACTTAGGTGGGGTGCCAATTCATTCTGTAGTTCGTGTAGAACGCAGCCTGGAATGTTGTCACATTCCATGGATGCTGTGTTCTTGGCTTTGGAGAGAGTTTTTTTTTTTTACCTGTGCAGCCGTGATTACAGGAACTTTACATTCTTCCAGTATAGAGATGGGCCCTTTAGGGGATGAGAGGGGGGTAAAGTTAGCACTGAACCTATCTGCCAGGATGTTGGCAATATCAGTTGGTTCTGTATATTTAGTGCCATTGTGCTGTAACTCAGAGCAGATCTGAATGTTGCCATTGAGATTCTTGACATGGCTATAGAATACTTTGTGGTTGTTTTTAGAATCCATGGCGATTTTGTTTTCATAACTAGCTTTGGAGGATCTTATGAAGGATCTCAGCTTCTTACTGAGGCTGACCAGGGAGTTCCTCCAATCACTGGGATTTTATTCTTTTTTGCAACAGTTTCTTTCTTCTGTTGTAGAGTTTGTTTATGGCAGGGGACTACCAGATTGGCTTCCTTTTTTTTTTTTTTTTTTTTTTTGGAGGATAGCATCATGGTTCTGTTAGGGATTGCATGATCCATGCACTCTTGTAAGCGCTTATAAAATGCATTTGTGTAGGATTCAGCATTCATACCTCTATTGTCCATCAGCATGGGTGTCGTGAAGTTTGCCACTTCTGTCTTAAGCGTGAAGTTGGCTTTGGAGAAATGTTTTATGGTGGTTTCCTTAATGGGGGGTGGGGGTGGGATGTGAATGTCTAGGGTGATTAGTTTGTGGTTGGATCTGACCAACGAGGAATTGACCTCTGGTGTGGAACACCGGTTGCCCATGTTGGTAATGACCAGGTCTAGGATATTGCTTCCCCTGGTTGGGGGTGTGGAGAAGTTGATCCAAGGCGTTGAAATTTATGAATTCCAGAAACCGTTGAGCACAAGAGTTGGTACATGAGTAATTTTCCCAGTTAATGGTGGGGTAGTTGAAATCGCCCATTATTAGGGTGTTAGGATGTACCCTAATATTTTCTAGTGTATCAAGAAATGAGGAGTGGGAATCCTGGGGCATGGTGGGTGATCTGTAGCAAGCTACAGTTTGGGTTGCGGTCTTGGCCAGAGTTAGTTGTACTTGGATAATCTCGGATGCATTATGCTGAGCAACTAGCCTGGAGGTGTGGATATCCTTAATGAATATGGACACGCCTCCACCTTCAGTGTTTCGGTCCAGGTTAGGTGGCCGTAAGGTGTGCTATGAATTATAGCCTGGTAATGCAAGGGTGCTCTCTGGAGCCTTGAACCAGGTCTCTGTCACTGCACAGATGTCGATGTTCTCCATTTTAAGGAGTGCCTCAAGTGAATGCATTTTGAGGTTTAGACTTCTAGCATTGAGTAGTATTACCCTCAGATTTTGCTTGCTTGTACCTGTTACGGTGGTGAATTTGTCATTTGAACCTTGCCTAAAAAAGGCACTATAGGGCTGGCAAGAGCCTTAGCCAGTATCCAGAATCTCAAGGGAGACAGGTGCAGGCCATCTCTGGCAAAACATCGTGGTTTGTCGATCATGTCATCCCAGGCAGACAGATACTGGATCCCCTTAGAATGACACCAGAAGCTTAGCCGGTTGTTGAAATCAGTCATTTTGTTCTTGTACTGTGGTATCATTTTGGGTGATGGCAGGTGCTACTTAGGGCTGGGATCATACCTGCCTGGACTACAAGATCGAACAGCTCCTCCATGTCCCTTTTCATGTAGTCCAGGAGGTACGTCTTGTGTCATTCACACCAACATGGACAATGACTGTCATATTTGTACTTGTTGTGGAGTGACCCAAGTGCGTGTGTTATGTGGTGGATCTTGGCACCCGACAGGCAGCTGACAGTAACTTTCTCCTTGTTTAGCCTGGTGAGTGGAACATCAGTGTGCCTGACTATAGGGTCACCTATGACTAGAGTGTTGGGTACTTTGTTTTGCCTTATGGGCTGTGGTTGAGTGACGCACTGAGTTTGTGGGCTATGTTCCATTTGGGTTGTGTTGAGGGGTGGAGGTTGCTTGCGTTTCTGCTTTGGAGGTCCCTGTTGGCTGAGTAGATTTTTGAGAGCCTGTACAAATGTAGGTGTGTGTTTTGTGTTTCTGTGTGTGTTTTGGTGGTGTAGGTTTTGAAGGATTATGTGATGGGTGTGGTGCAAGTGTTTTACCTTCTCCTCTTGACTGTCTAGTTCAGTCTTGGTGAGGAGAGCTTTGCTTCCAGTTTGGCTATATAAGTGCATCTCTCACAGGTTGTAGTGTTGGGTGGTAGGAGGAGAGGGTTGTCTGTGTACATGAGGCAGATGCTCTTCGTGTTTCACTGTTGCAATCATTACATTTGGGTAATCTGCTGGCAGGTTGCCCTCTGTCAGCCTGAATTCAAAAAGTCTTGGGTCCTGCGTCGGTTGCTGTCTTCTCTTCCATGACGTCATGTCGTCAGGGGTATAAAACATGCAGCCGACACCATTTTCTTCAGTCTTTCTTGTCGTGCGGTGCCCGAAGCAGAAGCATTTCGCAAGTGCCGGTCAGCCGACTACCAAAATATTTGCGTTTGAGTTTCAGAACCGAAGTCTTCAATAAAGCTAAGTACCCCGTTGGGGAAACTTTTTTTCTTGCTTTTTACCAATGTCAGAAAAAGCTAATAATTGTATTACTTGTGGGAAGCAAATATCTCAAGGATTTCCATTTGTACTGTATTCCTTGCCTAGGCCCTGATCACAACGTGCCTGGCTGTCGGTTTTGTGCTAGATTTAACCAACGCACTATTAAGCGTCTGTATATTTTTGCATCTAAGTATTTTGGAAACGGATTTAACTACCCAGAGATGTCGTCAGATAGCAATCCGACTACTGGAGTACATAAAAAATGCAAAGAAAAGGACAGAGAAAGGCAGTCGAGATCCAAAACAGACGAAGCTTCTCCTAAGCCAGTCGCTGGTTCGCCGGTACTCAGTGATGCACTTTCGCAGCCCCTGATACCCGCTACCTTCGAGTCGCAGGCCTCTACCGACACCCATGTGGAGTCTGGCATGCCGCAAGATACTCAAGGTATTGGACCGACGGATGTATCTCCCTCTGATGGGTCCGGAGCCACTGAGCAGGCAACGGTTTCTGAGGGTGTATTCAGACCTCAATATTTTTATATTAAACCAATGAAAGCTGCAAAACCAAAGGCAAAGACACCTTCAAAAACTAAAAAAGACGCCCGAGCCACGTGCACAGGTCTCTATGCCTAAAAAACAGATGATCAAAATGGCTGAAGACCTTGTTACCTTGATCAGGGGTACTCATCCCTCGCCAGATAAGAGGCCTAGGCAAGACACTGACTATGAATCTTCAGATCAGGTTTCTATTTCTTCTGATTCCTCTTCTGATCAGGAATTCTCTTTACCTCCCTATGAGGATTCTGATGCTGAAGAGTCTATTCCATCTGCATCTCCTTCTTAGGATTATTCATTTGGAGAAACCTTGCATACTTTGAGGGAGCATTTTCACTGGGAGAGTCAAGACTTCTCAGAATCAAAAAAGAGGCTCAGGGATTTCCTCCTTCTCTCTTAGCACAAGCCTTTAGCCATTCCCCCTGTGTTAGACATTGTGGATGATGTTTTTTCAGAGTCAAGCCTGACCTCTGACTCTCTAGCTCCGGCTCCCAGTAAGCCTGACAGGTATTACAGGGTCCCTGACTCTCATAAATTTTTATGTAGACACCCTGCTGCTGATCCTGAAAGTATTTCACAGGGCCCAAAGGGAGTTAAGGCCTCAACAGTAAAAAAAACCTTACCCCCTTCGACAGAGATTCAAGGGCACTGGACAGATGGGGAAAAAAGGTTTATACATCTGCAACCTTGGCAATTAGGGCCTTAAACTGTGAATGGCATATGCTTAAGTACCAACACCATGTTATGGGATTGCTGAAACAGAAAATTATGTTGGTTTCAGAATGTGCAGAAAATGAGGAATTGCAGGAATTATTGCATGCAGCTGAATATGTTGGAAAGCGTACTTTGCAATGTGATTTTGATTCTTTAGAGGCCTCCTGCAGGGCCCCGGTTACTGGATCTGTGATTAGGAGGCATGCCTGGTTAAAGGAACAAAATTTGCATGATCGTGTTAAAGCTAAATTGCTAGATGCACCTTTACAGCATGATTCTCTGTTTGGTATTAAGGCAGAAGAGGTTTTAAAGAAAATGGAAAACAAAGCTAAGTCTATGCAAACTGTTAAAGATTACTTACAAGTGCAGCCACCTAGATTCAGTAGACACTGGCCTACAAAAAATTGGTCCTTTCCTGTGTCAGGCAGAGCTCAAAGGGGCAAATCTAGATGCCCTAAGGGTTCCAGATACCAGGCTCAAGACTCATACAGGTCAAAGCAATGGGGCGCATCTACCTCCAAATCAGGGGGAGATAAAGTGCAAACCTACAGAAAACAGTCCCAATTACTTCCCTCTGCCTACACCAAGTACTTATCTTTTGACAGCACCCTTAGGGGGGAAAACTAGCACTTTTTGCTCAAAATTGGCAGTTAATAACCCAGGACAAGTGGGTAATAAACATAGTATCACAAGGATACAGATTCCATTTCCTCACTTTGCCAATGGCAAACGGTTGGCCAGATCTGCCCAAAAATCAATGGGCAGAGGCACAGAAACAGGTTATGTCCCTCATCGATATGGGGGCCATTCAACCAGAACAGGAAAAAGGACAAGGTTTTTACTCAAGACTGTTCCTGGTACCAAGAAAGGACAAGGCCTGGCGGCCAATACTGGATTTATCAATTTTGAACACATACCTGGACATTCCAAAATTCAAAATGCTGACTTTGCAGCAGCTTCTGCCCATGCTGGGCAAGAATGTTTGGCTGGTGACATTAGACCTAAAAGAGGCATACCTGCATGTCCCAATAAGACAATCGTGCAGAAGATACCTCAGATTCAAGGCTGGCTTACTGCATTACCGATTCTCTGTACTGCCCTTTGGCTTATCTACTGCGCCCAGGGTCTTTACAAAGTGCCTGGCACCAGTAATTGCATTTTGCAGACAAAAGTATACAAATATATCCTTACTTGGATGACTGTCTCATTCAAGCAGAGAACAAGGACACTCTTCTTCGTCACCTGGCATTTGTGAAAAGGCTTCTAACATGCCTAGGGTACACAATAAATGAAAAGAAATCACAACTGGTACCCTCTCAAAAGATAACATTCCTGGGTGCAAGCTTGAATACAACTGCCCAGATGGCTTACCTTACACCAGACAAACAAAGGCAACTGACTACTTCAAACTGATGGCAACAAAAACCCAGTCTTCTGCAAGACATATTCTGCAGTCTCTGGGCTTCGTGGCATCCTACTAATTCCACATGCAAGACTGCATATGAGGAAACTTCAGTGGTACCTAAAAAGTTTATGGAGTCAACATTCACACAGTCTGGAAACAATGATTCCTCTCATGCCCTGCCTGCAACAGGAGTTTCTATGGTGGGCCTGTCACCAAAACATGGGACGGCCCTTCACTCTACCTCCTGCAAGCCAAACCTTAACAGACGCATCAGATTATGCCTGGGGGGCCCACATGGCAGGAAGATGCATTCAGAGCATATGGGCACAAAAACAAATGCATCTACATATCAAGCAGAAAGAGATGCTAGCTGTTCAAAATGCCCTAACAGCCTTCAAGGACTTCATCCAGGACAACTACTGATAAAAATGGACAACACCACAGTCATGTGGTATATAAATAAGCAAGGGGGCACACGCTCATACACCCTTTGCAGATTAGCCATGGCACTATGGGACATAGCTTTGACCTATCAAATGCATCTTCAAGCTCAATTCCTGCCAGGAAAACAAAATACTCTGGCAGACGATTTAAGCAGAAACCTTATGGATCCTCACGAGTGGAAACTAAATCCACAAGTCTTCAGCATGATAACAGAGAAATGGGGGAGCCCAGACATAGATCTATTTGCCTCTCCTCAAAATTATCAATTGCAACGATTCTGCACAAGGACTTATCACAGACAAGCATGGAAAGTGGACGCCCTATCCTTCAGTTGGAAAAACCTATCAGTTTACACCTTTCCTCCTCTGCCTCTTCTACCCAAGGTCCTCCTAAAGGTCAGACAAGAGAAGCCAAAGATATTAATTGCCCCGGACTGGCCTCGCCAATACTGGTACCCAATCCTAAGGAACTTGTCTCAATACCCAGCTTGGACCTTGCCTCAAAGACCACAACTACTGTCCCAGCAAAACAATCGGATCCTGCCCAATCAGCTACAGACTCTAAACCTGGTAGCATGGCTAATCATGTAATCATACAAACAACACCTCTTAGTAAAGCTGTGATGGATGTCATTTTGGAAGCCAGAAGGACTAGTACTAGAAAATCTTATGCTGACAAGTGGAAGAGATTCCATGCTTGGAATCAAGCACAAGGAACTGATGCAGCAGAACCAGATATTCCTCAGATATTACAATACTTAACTGAGATGCTTGACAAAGGCCCATCTTTCTCATCAATCAAAATCCATGCCTCTGCCATTTTGGCTCATTACAACACAGAGCCCACCACTCTTTTCTCTTCCTTTACCAAAGCAGTATCTTAGAGGAGCCAAAAATTTAAGGCCCCCTAGAAGATCACCATTACCTGCATGGGACCTCAATTATGTGTTGGAAAAACTCACCCTGCCTCCATTTGAACCAGCTGCTACCGCTGATATAAAGTTCTTATCATGGAAGACAGCTCTGCTGCTAGCAATTACTTCAGCAAGAAGAGTTTCAGAGCTACAGGGCCCTCATGGCTGTAGAGCATTTTATCATAGTCTACCTGGACAGGGTGTCTCTCAGGACAAATCTTACTTTTATGCCTAAGGTGATTTCCAGTGTGGCTCTTAACTAAACAATTCATCTGCCAACTTTTTTATCCAAATCCACAGAACAAAGGGGAGAGAATTCTGCATTCCTTGGACGTACACAGACAGCTAAGATTCTACTTGAGCAGGACTAAAGCTCTAAGAAAAACGGAGCAATTACTAGTGTCATATGCTGCAGGATCAGAAGGAAAGGCTACTTCAAAGCAGACTATTTCAAAGTGGATAAGCTACTGCATCACAGTAAACCTGTGCTCAAGGGCATTAGGTCTCATTCCACCAGAGCTGCAGCTACTTCAGCAGCCTTTCTCAGAGGAGTACCAACCAAAGACATACTAGAGGCTGCCACTTGGAGTTCTGTTCACACCTTTACAAAGCAGTACCATTTGCCTCTCTACTCTTAAGTCCAGGGCAGGCTTTGCCACTGCAGTGCTGCAGGGCCTTATAGCCGCACCTAATGCTGTTTAGCTCCAGCCTCCCAACCATAGCTTTGGGATTCTACCCAAATGTAATGACTGCAACAGTGAAACACTAAGAACATAGTACAGTTGTGTACACTTACCATAAATGTAGATGTTCGAGTGTATTCACTGTTGCAGTCCAGGTTACCCTCCTGCCATCCCCCTTTCATTCTGAAGTTTATCTTTCCTTCACTGTCTTCTACAACCTATGTGGTGTATTTGCTTGTAGATGAAGGTAAAGTTTATATTGATGCATGTATTTATATATATAATATTGCTACCTTTTTGGAGGCACCTGACATCGGGGGCAAGAAAAACGAAAGAAAATTGTGTTGGCTGCATGTTTTATACCCCTGACGACCTGACATCATGAAAGAGAAGACTGCAATCGATGCAGGAGCCAAGACTTTGGAATTCAGGCCGACTGAGGGCAACCTGCCAGCAGATTACCTAAATGTAATGACTGCAACAGTGAATACATTCAAACATCTACATTTATGGTAAGTGTATACAACTGTACTTTTTCGAGTTTCAGAACCGAAGTCAACTAAAAGCGAAGGACCCGATTGAGGAAACTTTTTTTCTTGCTCTAAACTAATGTCAGTAAAAGTAAATAATTGCATTACTTGTGGAAAGCAAATACCTCATACAGATTTTCATTCATACTGTATTCCTTGCCTAGGCCCTGACCACTACGTACCTCGCTCTCTGTTTTGTGCCTTATTTAAACTATGAACTATCCATCGGTATATTTTCGCTGCTAAATATTTTGGTACTCTATTCAATTATCCTATGTCTTCGGTAAGCCATCCGACTACCGACATTCTGAAAAAATGCAAAGATAAAGACAGACAGGCCTCCTAGGTCCAAAGCTGCTGACGACGCTTCTCCTAAGCCAGTCACCAGTTCACCGGTACTCAGTGAAGTGCTTTCGCAGCCCCTGATACCCGCTACTACAGATTCACAGGCCTCTACTGAGACCCATTCAGAGTCCGGTATGCCGTGAGATGCTTAATCTGTGGAACCTGCGGATGTCTCCACTTTGGATGGGTCTGGAGCTGCTGTGCAGGTACCGGCTTCTGAGGGTGTATTCAGGCCTACTGACTTGCGTATTAAACCCCCATCTTCTTCAAGGCCTAAAACTCGAACCTTGGCTAGAAAACTGATGCCCACACTGCATGGTCAGGCCTCTATGCCTAAAAAACAAATAAGAATGGCTGAAGACCTTATTACTTTAAGCAGGGGAAGCCAGCATTCCCCCTCTTAAGAGACCTAGGACTGAGTTTGCTTATGATATTTCTGACCAGGATTCTGAATTTTCTTTTTCCTCCGATGACAAGGATTTACCCTTATCTACTTATGAGGATTCTGATGCTGAGGACTCTATTCCCTCTGCCCCCCCCAGAGGATTTTTATTTTGGTGAAACCTTGCATACTCTCAGGGAGCATTTTCATTGGGAAAGTCAGGATTTCTCTGATTTTAAAAAGAGGCTTAGGGATTTCTTACTCCTGCCCCAGCACAGGCCTTTAGCCTGTACTAGACATTGTTGATGCCTTTTCGGAATTTAGCTTGATCCCTGACTCTTTACTTCCTGCTCCCAGAACACCTGATAGATATTACAGGGTCCCTGACTCTCTCAATTTCCTTTTTAAAAATCCTACTGCGGATCCTGAGACCATTTCATAGGGACCCAAGGGCATTAAAGCTACTACTGCCAAAAATCCTACCCCCTCTGATAGAGACTCCAGGGCGCTGGATAGATGGGGTTAGAAGGTATACACTTCTGCATATTTGGCCATTAGGGCCTTAAACTGCCAGTTTCATATGTTAAAGTATCAGCAGCATATTATTGGATTGCTTAAACAGAAAATTATGTTGATTCCTGATTGTGGTGATAAGGATTTACTGCATTCAGCTGAACAAGTTGGAAAACGTACTTTGCAATGTGGTTTTGATTCACTAGCCGCATCTTGCAGGGCTGCTGTGATTGGGTCTGTACTTAGAAGGCATGCTTGGCTTAAGGAGCAATCCTTGCCAGATGCAGTTAAAGCGAAATTACTGGATGCTCCCTTAAACCAAGACCGCCTGTTTGGCAACAAGGCAGAGGAAGTACATAAAAAGATGGAGGAAAAAGCTAAATCTATGCAAACTGTTAGATTTTTTACAAGTACAACCTCCAAGGGTTTAGTAGGCATTGGTCTTCAAAGAATTGGTCCTTTCCTGCCTCTTCCAGACCATTTCAGTCCAAACCCAGATCCAGCAGAGTTCCCAGGCTTCAGTCCCAGGATATGCACAGGACTTAGTGGGGGGGGGGGGACCTCCACTTCCAAATCTGGGAGTAATAAAACTCCACCCCTATGGCAAACTGTCTCAATGACTTTTTTTTAAAACTTCCAAGCACTTCTCAACTGACTGCCCTTTTGGGGGGGAAAGATTGCTCTTCATGCAATGAACTGCAGACTCATTACCTAGGACAAATGGGTTTTAAATAGTGTCCCAGGGATACAGATTTCACTTCCACATGTTAGTAAGCAACGTAACAAGGATGTCCAGGTCACCAGGAGTAAACGCCAACAGTCTTTCAGCTACAAAAACTTGCACCAAGATTTCCAAGGCAAAAAGACGATGTAACCACGATCCAAATACAATTTATTGATAAAAACAACCACAGATGACCTAGGTTTCGTTCGGTAACGAACTTCATCAGATAACAAACATCAAGTACCTCATTCCTTAAATATACATTGCCCAACCGCTAATTACATCAATTAACTGTGATTGAACCAATAAAATCAATAATTCCATTTAAACACACAGTATGAAAAAAATATATATATATAAATTAAATGCAAAATTAAATGCAAAATTACTAATAACCCGCACTATAACTTATCAAATGTAATATAAACTGTACAGATAAACTAAAAAATGAACAAAAAACTTGAGACAAATATAATAAGAAAAATAATTAAAATAAGAAAAATAAATGAAAACACATAATGAAAACATGAAAACTGAAATTAAATATATACATAATAATATATATATGTGTATATATATATATAAATTAAATATAAATATAATTGTTATGACAACATAATAACAAATCATTGATAATTGTGTTTGCATATATATATATATATATGTGTTATTAGATTAATAGAACTCTACTAAAATACTAAATATCCTAACAATTGCAAGAATATTTACTATAAACTAAAATTATGCATTGTATTCTCACAAACTATCTGCCTTTGGCCATAATACTTTTCAAAATAGGCTTAATGGTACAACACTCATTAAGCCCTGGAGTGTTGCATGTCAAAAGTAACTGCCATTTTAATTCACATATATCCAAATCAAATGGAGTAACCCTACCTTGTCCATCAAAAACTACATTCTGTATAATACAAAACTTAAATTTGTGTCCAGCATTACCCACTGTATGCCTGGCAAGTGCATTAGTTGTTTTGAGGTTTTTAATGTCAGATAGATGCTCCCTTACTCTATCCCTAAAATGTCGGGAAGTCTTACCGACATAGAATGAATCACAATCCTGGCACAAAGCAAGGTATACAACGTTAGATGTATAGCAATTGTAATGCCCCTTTAAAATAATACTATAACTGTTAACAACAATATTTTCACAGGTGCAATAAATATATGGACATATATTACATCGACCACACTTAAAATTTCCTATCTTTCTACATGTAGTTTCATTTTTGGAACTGTCGTACCTCTCAAAACTGTTTTTAAAGGATGCGTCTTTCTTATACACAAATTTCACATCCCCCCTAAACAAATGTCCTATTTTTTTATCTTTACATACAATATCCCAATTTCTCAGAATAATATCCCTAATAATCAGAAAACAATCGTTATATACTGATATATATAAGGGAATATCACTCATTTTGTCTTCTTCACAATTAAGGTTGGTATTGATCAAACTGAGACCTGTGGATGTTAATATAGCCTGATATGACCCTACTCTTCTCTTGTAAGAGACTTCATTTTGTATTTTGGCACATAACTGTTCAGGATACCCTCTATTCTGAAACATATTGGATATAAACTTAAGTTCTTTCACAAAATCATCATCATTACTTACCATTCTGGCAGCCCTGACCATCTGCCCTTTGACAATTGCTTTTTTCTGATGGTCAGGGTGCCAGCTGGTGTAATGCAAATAAGCGTTGGAAAACGTTGGTTTTCTATGAATATTAGATGTTACTTTGCCACACTTCTTATCATAGGTTAATCTCACATCCAAATATGATATTTCCTCCTCACTAATTTCATATGTAAACTTCAGAAACCTCACCGTGTTATTAATATACCCTATAAACGATTCCAACATATCCTTTTTCTCATCCCATACGATAAATATGTCGTCGAGGTATCTTGTATACAGTTTAATGTGTTCAAAGTACTTGGTTTTAAAGATGTAATTACATTCCCAGTAACTCATTATCAAATTAGCGTAAATGGGGGCACAAGATGCCCCCATTGCCACTCCATTGACCTGCTGATAATAGTTACCTTCATAATGTATATAATTGTTCATTAACACTATTTCCATTAGGTTCACCAACATGTTTATCTTATCCTGATCAAATAACTTTGTTTCATACAATTGCTCCTCAAGCCATATGAGGCCTATATCCTGTGGAATTGTGGTAAACAAATTACATACATCTACTGTAATAAATGAGTACCCCGCCTTCATTTTTAATTCCTTGATTTTCGCCAAAAAGTCCCAAGAGTCTTTGCTAGTGTAAGGAAACTTAGTCAGACATTTCTTAAGGTGATAATCTAGAAACTGACTAACAAAACACGTCTTATTCCTCTTACCATCGACTATAGGTCGAAATTGCAAGTTGTCCAAGCCTTTATGAATTTTAGGTATGCCAAATATCCCGCTGATAACTGGATATTCATTGATCATATAATTGTAATCATCTTCTGTTAACTCTCCTCTATACAGCATATTTTTGATTGTTAAATCTATCTTTGCATACGCTATATATATTTCATTAAGACTTACTTCCTCATAAGAATCTCCTTGCAACATACCGATCATATAAGATATATAATCCTGTGTATTAGTCACAACCACCCCATTACCCTTATCGGGTTTCATGATCCTAATGTCTGGTTCCTTACATATGTTGTTAAACGTCTCATGTTCCTCTTTGGACATATTATAATACATTAAATTTTTATAAGTCTTATAAAATTTCCTCATATCATTCTCACTTAATCTTTCAAAAATAGCTATTTTGTCATTCATAGGTGGATTAAATGCACTTGCTCTTTTTGGTGCCTTGTCTTTCCGTCTGTAAACATTTTCATCATCCGGACACATATTAAACCAAGTTTTTAAATTTAATTTACGAGTAAACATTTTTAACTCCATAACTGATTTAACCAAATTCCCTTTCCTGCATGGGACAAAATTAAAACCTTTTGCAAAAAGGTTGACCTGTTTTTCATTCATGCTGATCTTCGAGTAATTGTATAATTTAAAGTCACCCATTTCATTCTCAATGATCATAGGGTGGCTCAAAACCGCATACATAGTACTATCTGTATCTAGAGTTGTACTATAATTTAAATTTTGTGAATGTTCATTAACATTAGTCACTTCACAATAAACATCCGGATCGAAATTAATGTAAAAGTTCACATTCGTATCCGTTCTTACATTCTCTAGATCAACTAACTGTCCTGCAATGTCTTCCTCAACACGTGTATGATTTGAAGGATTTTCCTGCACACCATGTCCTATCTCTCCCAATAATATATTGTTGTTGGTATATTCATGTGTGCTCATATTCATCAAATCTATGGTGTCACCGTCTTCCTTTGTGTTGTTGAACTCCACACATACATGTCTTTCGTTGCTTTCAGCATATTCCATATCCACACACACTTGCGAACAACCACCATCACTTTCATTACTATCAACTAAGCATAACTTATTATTATCCAAAATCTCAGTAGATTCTAAAACTATCTTCGAGTAACACAATGCATTTTCAAGATTTGTATCATTTAAAAAGCCGTTTTCATATATACTATTGTTAACTGCCGAATATGTGCCTGTAACAACTGTGCACTTACCCATAAACGTTGGTTGATCATACAATGATAACATATTCAAACTGCCATGTCCAAAAACATCATGCACATGTCCCAAGTTTAAATCTGTACAGTTCGTAAAAATATCTTCATATTTCCTCGTTGTTATTTCCGTACCTTCCACCCGTTTTTTTGGTTGTCTAAAAAATCTTTCTTAGACCGAGCTCCAGTTCGTTGGTAATCAGCACTAGCGCCACTTTGTCCTGTATTTTTAAGCCTCTCGGACCTCCGTACGCCTTCCTCCATATCCCCTTCATTGTGCGTACTGGTGTCACGAACTTCCCCTTGCTCACTACCGGAAATGACGTCTATCTCATCACAGCTATGACGCAAACGCCCTCTTTGTTTTTGGTTGCCATAACGACTCTCCGTTGCCTTCGAAAAAGGATAAATGACACCCAGCTCATAACTCTTAATGTCTCTGTCTATTTTAGTGTTTTTCCGGCGATAGATGTTATCGCAACTAATTTCAACGTCTTTAATGATGTGCGTGTAATTGTTATAATATTGATCAAATAAAAGATCCTTGCTGATACTGTTGTTAAGCTGATCCAATTCCTCAGTCAACTTTGCAATTTTTATGTTATTAAATTTAACCATGATTTCAATTAATTGCAAGCCACAGTGGTTAAAAAACTTATGTAGTTCTGTTAACATATCACCGTTACCTTCACTTCCATTCGGATACTTCCACATACGCAAGCCTTTCGGCACTATTCCAAGTTCACAATTCCTAACAAGGTAACCATTTTCTAATTGAGTTCTTTTCAATTTAAAGAGCTTCCGCTCAAAGTTTTTAAGCATTTCTTTCATCGGTTTAGCATCTTTATTAACCACTGTGCTTTCCACAATCTTTCTATCTTTGAACAAATATATGTTCTTCTTCCGTGTGTCATTACAGCACCGCTCTTTACCAATCAAAAGACTATTACTGGGTATTGATTCACTCAAACCTTCACCTGGAGAAACCAGGCTAGGTGTAGCCTGAGTGAGCGGTAACCCCAGGCTATCGTTCGTATTTAGAGAAACAGATGTTGGTTCGGTGTTAAGCAATTTTTGTATTAGTTCTGAATGCTCCTTCAATTGTACCTGAATTTGCTGTAGCACACTCGCTAGGTCTACCGTTCCACCCTCGTTATCCATAAAACCAACGAGGCACAACAAACACCAAACTAGTAAGCAACGTAACAAGGATGTCCAGGTCACCAGGAGTAAACGCCAACAGTCTTTCAGCTACAAAAACTTGCACCAAGATTTCCAAGGCAAAAAGACGATGTAACCACGATCCAAATACAATTTATTGATAAAAACAACCACAGATGACCTAGGTTTCGTTCGGTAACTAACTTCATCAGATAACAAACATCAAGTACCTCATTTCTTAAATATACATTGCCCAACCGCTAATTACATCAATTAACTGTGATTGAACCAATAAAATCAATAATTCCATTTAAACACACAGTATGAAAAAAAAAATATATATATAAATTAAATGCAAAATTAAATGCAAAATTACTAATAACCCACACTATAACTTATCAAATGTAATATAAACTGTACAGATAAACTAAAAAATGAACAAAAAACTTGATGAGACAAATATAATAAGAAAAATAATTAAAATAAGAAAAATAAATGAAAACACATAATGAAAACATGAAAACTGAAATTAAATATATACATAATATATATATATGTGTGTATATATATATATAAATTAAATATAAATATAATTGTTATGACAACATAATAACAAATCATTGATGCAGACAAAGCAGAATACACATTTATCCTTACTTAGACAGCTGTCTCATTTAAGCAGAGAACAAGGACATTCTTCAACATCTGGTGTTTGTAAAAAGGCTTCTAACATGCCTAGGGTACACAATAAATGAAAAGAAATCACAAGTGGTACCCTCTCAAATAATTGCATTCCTGGGTGCAAGCTTGAATACAACTTCCCAGATAGCTTACCTCACGCCAGACAAACAAAGGCAACTTGCAACATACTTCAAACAGATGGCAACAAAAACCCAGTTGTCTGCAAGACAAATTCTGCAGGCTTTGGGGTTCATGGCATCCTGCATTCTACTAATTCCATATGCAAGACTGCATATGAGGAAACTTCAATGGTACCTAAAAAGTTTTTGGAGTCAACATTGTCACAGTCTGGAAACAATGATTCCTCTCATTCCCTGCCTACAACAGGAGTTTCTTTGGTGGGCAGATATGTCACCAAAACAAGGGACTGTCATTCACTCTACCCCCTGCCACCCAAACCCCAAGATGCATCAAACTATACTTGGGGGGGGGCACCTAGCGGGGAGATACATTCAGGGCATATGGAGCCCGAAACAAATGCATCTGCATATCAACCAGAAAGAGATGCTAGCAGTTCAGAATGCTGTTCAAGGACTTACTTCATCCAGGACAACTACTGATAAAGATGGACGACACCACGGTTATGTGGAGCATGATACCCTGTTTGGTAATAAGGCAGAAGAGGTTTTAAAGAAAATGGAAGGCAAAGCTAAATCTATGCAAACTGTAAAATATTTCTTACAAGTGCAGCCACCCAGGTTCAGTAGGCACTGGCCTACTAGAAATTGGTCCTTTCCTGTGTCCAACAGAGCCTCTCAAGGCAAATCCAGGCGCATAAACAAGCAGAGGGGTACACATTCCTACCCCCTTTGCAGACTAGCCATGGCATTGTGGAACACCACCTCGACTTACCAAGTACATCTTCAAGCTCAGTTCCTGCCAGGAAAACAAAATACTCTGGTAGACGACCTAAGCAGAAATCTTATGGACCTGCGCGAGTGGAAACAAATCTTCAGCATGGTAACACGGAAATGGGGGAGCCCAGACATAGATCTATTTGCCTCTCCCCAAAATTATCAAATGGACAAATTCTGCAAAAGGACTTAATCACAGACCAGCATGGAAAGTGGATGCCCTATCCTTCAGTTGGAAAAACCTTTCAGTCTGTGCCTTTCCCCTTCTGTCTCTTCTCTCCAAGGTCTCACTAAAGGTCAGACAGGAAAAACCAAAAATGATCCTAATTGCTCTGCACTGGCCCCCAATCCTAAGGAATATGTCTCAACTCCCTCCTTGGTTCTTGCCTCAAATACCTCTATTGTCTCAACAGAACAATCAAATTCTGCACACCCAGCTCCAAACTCTGAACCTTGCAGCATGGCTGATCATTTAATTATTCAAATTTTGGAAGCCAGAAGGCCTAGTACTAGAAAATCTTATGCTGATAAGTGGAAGAGATTCTGTGCTTGGAACCAAGCACAAGGAACAGACACAGCAAAACCAAATATACCTCAGATTTTACAATGCTTGACTGAGATGCTTGACAAGGGCTCATCTTTTTCTTCAATAAAAATCCATGCCCCTGCCATCTCGGCTCATTACAACAGGGAGCCTCCCATCTTTTCTCATCCTCTGCTAAAACAGTATCTTAGAGGAGCCAAATATTTAAGGCCTCCCAGAAGATCACCAACTCCTGCATGGGACCTCAATTTTGTGCTGGAAAAACTCACCTTGCCTCCTTTTGAACCAGTTGCTACTGCGGATATAAAATTTTTATCTTGGAAAACCGCTTTCCTTTTGGCAATCACTTCAGCAAGAAGGGTTTCAGAACTACAGGCTGTCATGGCTGTGGAGCCTTTTATTACAAAAGGGTGTCCCTCAGGACCAATCCTTCCTTTATGCATAAGGTGGTATCCAGTGTGGCTCTTAACCAAACGATTCACCTGCCAACATTTTACCCAAATCCGCAGAATAAGGGGGAGTGGATTCTGCATTCATTGGACGTACATAGACAACTAAGATTCTACTTAAACAAGACCAAGTCTCTAAGAAAGTCTGTGCAGCTACTGGTGGCATTTGCTTCAGGATCAGAGGGGGAGGCTATATCAAAGCAGACTTTTTCTAAGTGGATAAGCCACTGCATTAATTTCTGCTACTTGCACCATGGTAAACCTGTGCCCAAGGGAATCTGGTCACATTCCACCAGGGCTACCTCTACCTCAGCAGCCTTTCTGAGAGGAGTTCCAACCAAAGACATTCTAGAAGCTGCTACTTGGAGCTCTGTGCATACCTTCACAAAGCATTATCATTTGCCTCTCTTCTCCAAATCCAGGGCAGGCTTTGCCACTGCAGTTTTGCAGGACCTTATAGCCACCCCTAATGCTATTTAGTTCCATCCTCCCATCCATAGCTTTGGGATTCTACCCAAATGTGATGACTGCAACAGTGAAACACAAAGAACATAGTACAGTTGTGTACACTTACCATAAATGTAGATGTTCGAGTGTATTCACTGTTGTAGTCCTGGTTACCTTCCCTCCAGCCCCCTTACTTCTATTGGCTGTACCTCTTCTCTCCTTTGCGATGCTCAAAAGCTTTTTGGTGTATTTGCTTTTTTGTTGGAGGTATAACCTTGTATATTTATAGATTTAATTGCTTCCCATTAGGGGGGCACCTGACATCTGGGGCAAGGGAAACTGATGTAATGGCATTGGCTGCATGTTTTATACCCCTGACGACCTGAGGTCATGGAAGAAGGGACAGCAACCGACCAGGACCCAAGACTGTTATTCAGGCCGACTGAGGGCTACTGCAAGCAGATAACCCAAATGTGATGACTGCAATAGTGAATGCACTCGAACATGTACATTTATATTAAATGTACACAACTGTACTTTCTGCAGTCTTGTATTTTTGAGATGAAAGTACTTAATAAAAATAATGTGGACTTGTACCTGCGTGGAGCTGCTAGCTTTTTGATTCAGCTATCTGATGCTATCAGTGTCTATTCATCACAGATGGGTCTTGCATCCGACCTCATGTCCGAGTCAGCAACTGGTGGACAGGTCCAGAGCTCAAACTCTTCCCTCTTCCCACACTCCCCTGCTGCCCTGTAACCGTCAGATCGCATTTGCTGTGAAATGCTAAGGATGTGAATCCGGTAGCCTAAGCCTACCTTTAAGACAAGTGCTTACTTTTTGGGGGGTTTTCTTACCCTTTTGGTTCCTGTAGTTTTCTTGAAGTTCTTTTAGGTTTATAGTGCAGTTAAGTTTCCTGTTTCTTCCCCTCCCTGTGCTTCTAACTAATTTTGTCTGTTGGGTTCCCACCTTTTTTCCCCATGGGCCCATTCCCAGTTAGATCTGGTTGTTTCTTCTTCCGTCCTTTTCAACTTTAGTTACTTTAGTAGTAGTAGTTTACGATGTTTCTTGCCTTTGGTACTGTCTGCTCCCTTGTTTTTTTCTGTTGAGGTGCGTGCGTGTGCATGGTGCCTTTCCTCTCTGTGTGCATGTGTGTTGCTGAAATATTTCTGACGTGCCTTCTGGCTTCAACTGATGCTCCTCATTCAGTGGGCAGGTGCCTCATTCCGACTCACACGAGAAGTGTGTTTATTGTTTAGTAGAGCCTCACCTGGAGGTTGAATGTGACATTTCTGCCGCATTCAACCCCAGGATGCTCTCATGGAGTGTAGGAACAAATTGTTGCTAAAGGGGTTAGCTAAGGGGGAGCCTCTGGCTTCGGGCTCCCCCTGTAAAGCTCCACTGGATCCTAAGAGGAAGCATCCCCCTTCCTCTGAGGAATCTCCTACTAAAAAGCTGAGCCTCTCTGATCACATATCCCCTGATCCGAGTCCAGGCTCTTTGGTTTTGGATCCAAGGCCTCAGCTCCTTTGAGGCCTTCGGATCAGACTCTGTGCAAACCTTCTCCAGATCTGACAAGTCTGTCCGATTCTGCTGTGCCATTTAAAGTATCTGATCCTATTAGGGGGTTTGGATCAGATTTTTCCATCTGATCCAATATTCATTGAATGTTCCTCCTTCAGGTCCAAGTTAGGATCCAGTACAGCGGAGTCTGTCCCCCTTCTGGGATTGCAGAGCTTTGGCAGGATCTCCAGCAAGGTTGTGGTATTCTTCTGTGTTTTCCAGGTCTTCCAGAAGCTTGCTACCCATGGATATGGGTAGGATGATGAGTTTCCTCAAGACCCAAATCGGGTTGGACTTGTTGCCATCCCCAGCACGGTTGTCTAGGGGATCTTGTCTATCCGTGGGACTTCACTCTCCTCTTCTGACCCACCTGGGTTTGGAATGCCAGGATCAGAGCATTCCTTGTGAGAGGCCATCTGTGTCTGGTATCCCTCCCTTTCTGTCACAGACAGGGTCCCTGGCGGGCTCCATTCCGCTGCCCTCGGAACATGCTGCTCCTCAGTCCCATGAGGTTGGTGCTGGTTCCCTGGGGGTGGGGACAGGTCCGGAATTTTTGGACCATTCCCTTCCTGTAGGGGCTTTGGCACTGGACAGCTCGAGGCTGATGTCGTTTGGAGGCTTCAGTGTTGCATTGGGGTCCCTCTTCCCTTCCCACAGTGAAAAGGGGGGGCCTCTTCCAGTCTGTCTACCTTCCCAGCGGTAGAGAGGACCTTCTCCTTGGCAGTCCCCTCTTCTTCATCTTTAGGTCCTCCCCAGCTCCTCTTGGCTTCGGGCAGTGAGGCCTCATCATCCTTACAGGGTCAGCCCTCCTGCAAGCGCCTTCAGACAGGCACTACCCCGCTTGGGGTCCTGGTCTCTTCTGAGTTCTCCCCAGACCCCACCATGGAGAAACCCCATTGCTAGAGAACTTGCAAGATAAGGCACTTGGACTCCCCCAGAGTCTCTCTCACAGAGGACACTGATTTCGAGGAGGGAGTCTGGTCCCCCAGGCTTCCGTCTTGGGAAGTGTCCTTTGCGGACATCCTGAAAATTCTCAAGCAACGAGGCAGTTTGTCTTACCTCGCCTCATATTCAGAGGAATCCATGTTCCTATATGCCTTCAGGATGGGCCCATCTTTTACGTGGGTGTCCCCACCTGCTGACAAGCTTGTGCAACTTATTGCCGGCAAGGCTTAGAAGGAGCCGGACGCAGTAGAACCAGTACCTAAAAAGGTGGACAGAGTCCTCAATCCCCCCAAAGATGAAGCTTTTTGGAGTAATGGCATCCCCGTTGATGCCGTTGTGGTGGTCACTGCTACTATGAAGGAGCTAGTGGAGCAGAGCTCCTCAATCCATCCCCCGAATAGAGTCTTGGTTGATTGACCATTTTGGAAAGCACATGTTTGCCTCAGCTACATGCCACATTTTACCCTGCTTCAGAAGGATTTGGTATTGGAAATTACCAGAGTTGCTGCCTTCAGAGAGTCTTAAGCTGGTTCTCGTAAGTTGTCCACTCTGACTTCTCTGGCTAATGCTTCAATAAGGTTGATCTTCAGTGCGGTAGAGGCCACCTCTCAAGTGGCTGGCACAGGAATTGCCATTAGACAGTATGCCTGGCTTCACCTTTGTGGGTTTGCGGAACCCTTCAAGGCATCTTTCACCAGTGCTCCCTTTGATAGTTTGACCTTGTTCGGGTCTTCCATCAAAGAAACTTTGACAAGCAGTGAACAGGGAGTAAGACTGTGTCCGCGGCGGGCGGGAATAAAGTTTTCTACTACCCAGCAACCTTTTTCTAAGACTCTGAGGCAATAAGAAACTTTGGTTCCGCAGGACCCAATAATTTTTTCAGGATGCTCCCCAAGAATTCTCTTCTGCAAGCCGGGGCAGGGCAGTCAATGGTAGATGCCACCCCTGAGGCAGAGGGGGGCCCACAGATGCAGGGGTCTGGGGAACCCTTCCCGGAGAAGCCCTTTCAGCATTCATGAAGTGCTGCCCGACTGTCCTGCCCTGGAGGCAGTCTGGGGACTATTTTCTCCTTTCACCCACTAGGCCGGACAAATATCGCCTCAGATCAGTTGGTGTTAGATTATTTCCAGGGTTATGTCATTCCCTTCAAAATCCCTTCCAGACGTTCCACCCTGCCAAAAGGGTTGGCCCATCTCGAGGTTTAAGACTTTCTTCTAAATAGAGCCGTCCAAGAGGTCCCAACAGGACAACGAGGGTCCAGAACTTTCGTTTCATTTTGGTGCCAAAAAAGACAGGTGACCTGTATCCAGTTTTGACCCTTAGTGAACTGAATCTGTCTGTCCAGAAGTCCAAGTTCTGGATGGTCACTGTTCAATCCATTCTGCCTGTCTTGCGCAAAGATGATTGGATGTGCTCAGTGGATCTCAAGGACACATATTAACATACCAAGATCAACATATGCTCCAGGAGACACCTGTGCTTTCAGTTTGTGGCCAGTCACTACCTGTTCAGAGCCCTGCCCTTTAGACTCATCACAGCCCCCCGGGTATTTACCAGATGTATGGCAGTGGTGGCAGCTCATCTCAGACTGCAAAGCTTCCAGTTCTTTCCGTACCTAGACGATTGGCTCCTCACTGCCCCCACTAAGCATCAACTGTCAATGGCCACCATTTATACCCTCAACCCCTTTCAGGATCTTGGCATCATGGTCAGTCTGCCCAAATCCAGTCTTTCTCCTTGCCAGAACCTAGAGTTTGTTGTGGTTCAACTGGACACAGTGTCTGATACTGCAGCACTACCCTTGCACAGAGTTAAACTAATTCAGAATCAGGTCTATCGCATGCTGGTTCTGAAGCATCCAGCAGCCCACCTAATTCTACAAGGATCAAGCTTGATGGTGGTTGCCATCCAGTTAGTGCCACTCTCCAGATATCACATGCTGGTTCTGCAATGGACCCTGGCTGTTCAGTGGTCTGTTCAGGTTTATCCCATATCCGTGCCCTTCAGGACGATTCATGTCTGCAGAAATCGCCTTGCTGGGTGGCTTCAGTCTCAGGACCTAACTCTTGGCAGACCCTTCTGTCTTGCCCTGCCCAAGGCCAAAGTGATAACAGATGCCTCCCTGTTTGGGTGGAGAGGGATTTTCAGGGAAGGATGGTTCAAGGCACGTGGGGCCCCCATAGAGACCAAATTTTACTTAAACGTCCTGTAGATGAGAGCAGTCCTAACGTTGCAAGAGTGTCTCCCTCTCGGGACTATAGCAGTTGAAATGGACAAACATGGTGGTTGTCTGGTACATCAACAAGCAAGGGGGAGCACTGTCTTATCTCCTGTGCAGAGAGGCCATGAGAGTGTGGGAATGGGCGATGTCTTCCAGGCACTTTTTTCTTGCAACTCGCATTTCTGGGAGTTGCAACTTGCTGGCCAACAGGCTCAGCAGGTCTATTTAGAGTCCTCATGAGTGGTCACTGAATCCATTAGTGGTGCAACAGATGTTTGACCATTGGGGTCAACTATGCTGCGATCTCTGTGGCTCTCCAGTCAACCACAAATGCAGTATCTACTTTGGCATGATCCCCCTGGGGGGGGGGTCACCCAGGGATGCTGTGGCTCATGATTGGCCATTGGGACTTCTCTGTTTACCCCCAACTCCCCCATTTCCCAAGGTCTTGCAGAAAGCCTATCATGTGAAGACCCCTCTCATCCTCATTGGCCCCTTTAGGCCTCATCAGGCATGGTTCTCCCTGCTTTGGTCTTATCTGAAATACCCTCCCTGGATATTGTATCCCGTTCTGGATCTCATTTCATATCCCTGGGGGCTTCCCCTTCCCAGCCTCCAGACTCTTTATCTAACTGGTTCCTCCATTTCCAGTGATCCTTTCCCAGTCCAGGCTCCCCTCTCCGGAGAAAATATTATCTTAGCATACCAGAAACCATCCACTAAGAAGGTGTATTCCAGTAAATGGAAAATATGTTCTATTTGGGCCAGACAATTAAATTTATATCCCTTTTCAGCCCCAATTCCTGACATTTTGCTGATGTTCATCGTGCATACAGCTGCAGTAATCACAGATGGGGTTTTCAGCCGTCAGGCGGTCCCTCGGTCGGCCGAATTCCAAAGTCTTGGTCCGGCGTCGGTTGTCGTCGCTTACTCTTCTGACGTCAGCGAGGCCAGAGTATATAAGACACAGCCGACGCCATGTTCTTCAGTCTTTTTTGCCGCGCGGTGCCCAAAGCAGAAGCAGTTCGCAAGTGCCGGTCGGCCAGCTCCTGAATTACGAAAAAAATTGGAACCGAAGTCTTCTTTAAAGCTAAGTACCCCGTTGGGGAAACTTTTCTTGCTGCAGACCGATGTCAGAAAAAGTTAATTGTATTTCTTGTGGGAAGCAAATACCGCATAAGGATTTCCATTCCCGTTGCATACCTTGTTTGGGCCCAGACCACGGCGCCTCGGCTGTCGCTTTTGCTACCTTCAATAAACGCACTATCAAGCCGCGGGCGGAGTTCGCCCAACACTACTTTGGTAAAGCTTTTGATTATAAGATGTCGCCGGACACTCCAACTACCGCTTTGTCCAAAACGCAAGGAAAAGGACCGACACGTGAGACCCGGTCCCCGCCGACACCACGCCAAAACAGGCTACACGTGGTCTGGTTCTCAGCGAGACGCCTTTGCAGTCCCTGACTACCGACGACACTCCTTTGGCGGTGTTCTCTGTACCCGAGACCGCTGGGTCCTCGGTCCTTTCCCAGACTACAACCGAAGCCCCTGCTAATGTCGAGCCTACTAATGTGGACAGGTCCACCTCCACCCATGGTGTATTTAGGCCCTCATCTTCTTTTCAATAAAGGCTTTACTAAATCCAAAGCAGCCAGGCATCCCACGAGGCCTGTTGCACAGGGCCCATTTCCTGGACCTATGCCTAAGAAACAGATGCTTAAAATGGCTGAGGATTTAATTCCTCTTATCAGAGGTTCTCAGCCCCGTCCTGACAAGAGACCCAGAGTGGAGGAAGAATCTCCCTCTTCTGATCAGGGATCCATTTTATCAGAACATTCTGATGCAGAGGAACACTCTTACTCCCCTTTTGAGGATTCGGATGCAGAACAGTCCATTCCTTCCGTATCCCCTTGCACACTTTGAGGGAACACTTCCATTGGGAAGGCCAAGACTTTTCAGATTCCAAGAAAAGACTTGGGGAATTTCTTTGGTTACCTCAGCACAGACCTCTGGCTATACCCCCTGTTTTGGATGTACTGGATGATGTCTATTCGGAGGCCTGCCTTAACCCTGATTTTCTGCCTCCTGCACCAGTAAAACCTGATAGGTATTACAGAGTACCCTGCTCTCACCAATTTCTCTACAAAGGCCATAATGCTGACCCTGAAACCATTTCACAAGGCCCCAAGGGATTAAAGGCCTCCACTGCCAAGAATCCACTCCCTGCAGAAAGGGAATCCAGATCTCTAGAAAGGTGGGGTAAAAAGGTATATACCTCGGCCACCCTAGCCATGAGGGCTTTAAACTGTCAGTTTCATATGATTAAATATCAACAGTACCTGTTATCACAATTAAGGGACAAAATGTCTCAACTTGAACAACCAGATTTAAAATAGTTACAGGATATGATGCATAGTGCGGAGCAAGTGGGTAAACGCACCTTACAATGTGGTTATGATGCCCTAGAGGCTTCCAGTAGAGTGGCTGCCACAGGATCAGTCATTCGCAGGCATGCCTGGCTTAGGGAACAAAATTTACCTGATCATGTGAAAGCTAAACTTCTTGATGCTCCTTTACAAAAGTATGTATTATTTGGTACTATTGCTGAGGACATACTACGGAAAATGGAAGAAAAAGCCAAATCTATGCAAACTGTCAAGGCTTTCTTACAGGTCCAACCACCGCGTTTTAGCAGAAATTGGCCTTCAAAAAACTGGTCCTTTCCAGCCACTGACAAGCCCCAAAGAGGCAGATACAGACGCACAAGGGGCAGAGGGCAATCACAAGGATCATATAGAGGCAGACAATGGCAATCTCCAGCACCAAGAGGTGGTGAAGACAGCGCACAACAATACAGGAAGCAAACCCAATGACTCCCTCATTTCCATGCCAAGCAAGTCTCCGCTGACAGCACCTTTGGGAGGGAAACTAGCATTATTTGCAAGCAATTGGCATATTGTCACAACAGACAAATGGATACTGGACATTATAAACAGAGGCTACAAATTTCAATTTCACACTCTTCCAAAAATGAGAGGCATGCCAAACCTGCCACAAAATCAAAGGGCAGAGGCACAACTGCAAATTTCAAAGCTCCTAAACATGAGAGCTATACAAAAGGTACCTACACTCCAACAAGGTCAAGGTTTATATTCAAGACTTTTTCTGGTACCAAGAAAAGGAAATGACTGGAGACCCATTTTGGACTTATCCATCCTAAACACATTCCTACTCGTGCCAAAATTCAAGATGCTCACATTACAGCAACTTCTTCCCATGCTGGGCAAGGAGTTTTGGCTGGTAACATTGGACCTCAAGGAGGCATACCTGCATGTCCCAATCAGACAAAGCTGCAGAAGATACCTCAGATTTCTTGCAGGTTCAATCCACTATCAATTCTCTGCATTGCCCTTTGGCTTATCTACTGCGCCCAGAGTATTCACAAAGTGCCTGGCATCAGTGATTGCCTACTGCAGACTTCAAGGGATACAAATTTACCCTGATCCAAGCGGACAGCAAACGCATACTACTGGAACATCTGGCTTATGTGACACGGTTACTGCTTTCTCTGGGATATACCATCAACAAGGAGAAATCAAGACTAACACCATCTCAGAAAATAACCTTCCTGGGTGCCAACTTGGACACAAACACCCAGATGGCATATCTTACGCCAGAAAAACAAGGGCAACTATCTCAGTACTTCGAAACACTAGAAGTACCAGGCTTACTGCAAGGAAAATCCTGCAGGCTCTGGGATTCATGGCATCTTGCATTCTTCTAATCCCATGTGCAAAGCTGCATATGAGGAAACTTCAATGGTACCTAAAAAATCTATGGTCTCAACACAGTCACAGTTTGGAAGCAATTCTACCAATAATTCCATGTTTGCAAAAGGAATTTCTATGGTGGGCCCAAGCATGTCAAGTAAACACAGGCCTTCCATTCTGCAAGCCTCAAGCAAAACAAGTCATAACCACAGACGCCTCAGATTACGCCTGGGGGGCGCACATGAAGGACAGGTGCATTCAGGGCAGATGGTCCCAAAAGGAAAAGCACCTTCACATCAATCAAAAAGAAATGCTAGCAGTCATAAATGCAATTACAGCTTTCAAGGACTTCCTGCATCCAGGACAATTACTGATAAAAACAGACAACACCACAGTAATGTGGTACATAAATAAACAAGGAGGAACACATTCATACCCCTTGTGCAGACTAGCCATGACTCTTTGGAACTTGGCTCTGGAAAGACAAATCGAACTTCAAGCGCAGTACTTGCCAGGACTGGAAAACACACTGGCAGACACTCTAAGCAGAAATTTGACAGATCCACATGAATGGAAGTTACATCCTCAGGTGTTTACAGAGGTAACCCAAGCGTGGGGGAGGCCAGACCTAGATCTTTTTGCCTCCCACGGGAACCATCAACTGAAAAAGTTTTGTTCAAGGACCTTTCATCCAAAGGCCTGGAAAGTGGACGCCCTTTCATTCAGTTGGACAGCATGGACAGTTTATGCATTCCCACCTCTGCCCCTTCTGCCCAAGGTGCTTTTGAAAGCAAGAACAGACAAACCGAGGATGATACTGATTGCTCCAGATTGGCCAAGGCAACACTGGTATCCACTCCTGAGGAGCCTAACACATACTCCTCCCTGGTCCCTGCCTCTAATGCCTCTTCTACTGACTCAGAACAGCTACAAAACTCTTCACAGTCAGCTGAAAACACTCAACCTCGCTGCATGGAAAATTCCTTGACACCACAACAGTCCCTACTCTCCAAGGAGGTGCAGGAGGTCATTTTGGAGGCCAGAAGACCATCTACTAGAAAAGCTTACTCTGCAAAATGGAAGCGGTTTTGCTGTTGGAATGAGAAAAGAGGCCAGGACCCTAGAAAATTGAACTTGCCTCAGGTTTTACAGTACCTAGCTGAACTGTTGAACAGTGGACTTTCATTTTCTTCCATAAAAATACATGCCTCAGCCATTTCTGCAGAATTCAACACGGATCCTCCTTTATTCTCTCACCCACTCTTACGACAGTTCCTCAGAGGGGCTAAGAATATAAGACCTCCAAGGAAGCAACCAATACCAGCCTGGGACCTTAATTACATACTAGAAAAATTAACATTGCCTCCCTTTGAACCTGCTGCCTCAACAGATCTGCAACATTTGTCCTGGAAAACAGCTTTCCTTCTGGCCATCACTTCAGCTCGTAGGGTTTCTGAACTACAGGCCCTCATGGCGGTGCAGCCCTTCCTCATCTTCCATCAGGACAGGGTTTCCCTTCGTACCAACCCAAGGGAAACCAGTTACCAAACAGACCATTTCCAAGTGGATTGGCCACTGCATACAGTTTTGTTATTCCTATCATGGGAAATCTGTCCCCACTGGTATCAGATCTCACTCCACCAGGGCCACAGCCACCTCTACAGCCTTCCTCGGAGGCGTTCCTACTAAGGATATTTTGGGGGCAGCCACTTGGAGTTCTGTACATACCTTCACAAAACACTGCCACCTACCCTTATACTCCAGAACAAGAGCAGGCTTTGCCACTGCTGTTTTGCAGGGCATTCTGGCTCAACCCAGTTCCTCATAGTACCTACCACCCTATGCATAGCTTTGGGACTCTACCCATCTGTGATTACTGCAGCTGTATGCACGATGAACATAGTACAGTTTTGTACCTGCCATAAATGTAGATGTTCGAGTGCTAATACAGCTGCAGTACAGGTTTCCCTCCCTCCTTCCCCACTTGGTAAAGGCATGGGGCCTAGCAACCTCTTCATACCACCTGACTGGTTTATCCTGCTATGTTTTATTTGCTTGCTTACACTGATTTTGCATTACATTGCATTGCCTGCATATGTAGATAAGCCTTATTTATGTATTGCCTTCCTTTTGGGGGCACCTGACATCTGGGGCAAGAAAGACTGAAGAACATGGCGTCGGCTGTGTCTTATATACTCTGGCCTCGCTGACGTCAGAAGAGTAAGCGACGACAACCGACGCCGGACCAAGACTTTGGAATTCGACCGACCGAGGGACCGCCTGACGGCTGAAAACCCCATCTGTGATTACTGCAGCTGTATTAGCACTCGAACATCTACATTTATGGTAGGTACAAAACTGTACTTTCTTGGCTTCTCCGTTTCAGGAAAGTTCTAGTTTCTCCACAATTAAACCCCAGTTGGCAGCCATCGCTAATTTCCATTTGAGTGATGGTACCACCTTTTCTTCTAACCTATGCAAAGCCTTTCTCAAAGGAGGCTTTCTTCTTAGACCTCCTGTCAGAGATCCTTCCTTGCCATGGGATTTAACTCTAGTATTGTAGCCTTTGACACAAAAGCCCTTTGAACCGGCTGTATCTTGTGATCTTAAGTTTCTATCTTTGAAGACTGCCTTTTTGGGCTATTACTTTAGCCAAGGGAGTTTCCGTGTTGCAGGCTGTCAGCATTAAACCCCCTTTTATGGTCTTCCACAATGATAGGGTACCCCCTTAGAACAAATCCTTCGTTCATTCCGAAGGTGGCTTCGTAAACTTATCTCAGCCAGTCTATCTAGTTACCAGTTTTCTTCCCTAATTATTCTAATAAGGGGAAATATACTTTACATTGCTTAGACATCCATAGGCAACTATGCTTTTATCGTAAGAGGACTGAGGAATTTTCAGAAAGTGGACCAGTTTTTTGTGGCCTTTTCTGAGGCCAGAAAAGGTCTGGCCATAGCAGAGGTAACTATTTCCAGATGGATTGCTAGCTGTATTTCCTGCATTTATGACAGCAGGCGTATGGAGCTTTTCCAGACCAGCTTAAGCCCACTCTACTTGGTCTGTGGCTACATCTTCCACCTTCTTGGCTAAGCTGTCTTTGGATGAGCTTTGTGCTGCTGCTACTTGGTCTAATCCCCACACCTTTGTGACACACTACAGGTTGGATTTAGTGTCTAGGAACAGGGCTTCCTTTGCTTCCTCTGTGCTTCGGTATATTTTTTACTGTGGCCACCCAGGGTTCATAGTAGCTGGGGACTCTAACCCATCCATGATGAATAATGACACAGCGTCATATAAAGAGTTTTGTACTTGACATAACTTGGAATCTGTGCTGTCCAGTGTCATTTATCACATTCCCGCCCTCCTCCCCCCTTCCTTCTGGCGACCTTGTAGAATTGGAAGGATATCTGTTTTTGGAGATAGTCTCCCAGGCAGGTGGTGCTGCCTCCCAGGCAGGTGGTGCTGCCTTTTCTTTATCCAGTAAACTTGATCTGAGGGTTACAGGTCAGCATGGTATTATGGAAGGTGAGGAGCTTGAGCTCTGGATCTGTACATCAGTTACCAGATCAGGTGCAAGACCCATCTGTGGTGAATAATGACACTGGATAGCACAGATTCCAAGTTATGGTAAGTACGTAACTCTCTTTAGTCAACATACAAAATGTCATAGTCAGTGTAACTAGAAATGATAACACAGTTTGTTCAGATACACTGGCTCAGGAGATGAAGAAGGAAAACTGCTGGTAGCTGGCCTACCGTACACAGCAGGTACTATGCTGAAACACAGGCCCCTAACACTGAACATGACCAAACAGTACAGAAACTAAGATTACTTTTCAAACTGTTCTTACATGCATCAAATTATCCCAGACTCTCAGCAAGCAAAGTTTATCAAACAGCTGGGTAAGTAACCATCAGACAGTACCTGTTGTGATCCGGGGTATCCAGGACACCCTTAAAAGTAATGCACACCTCTCAGGTAGTCACTGATCCAGTGACTGCCAAGGGTACAACAAGCTGACTTTCTTGAAGTTGGGTATTGTCAGCACTTTACTATAGGCCTCGGTAAGGAAAAACAATAGATGTTCCTCATGTTCAAGGATTTGCCCTTATCACCTTATGAGGATTCTGATGCAGAGTACTCTATTCCCTCTGCTTCCCCCCCAGAGGATTTCTCTTTTGGTGAAACCTTGCATACTCTTGGGGAGCATTTTTGTTGGGAAAGTCAGGATTACTCTGATACTAAAAAGAGGCTTAGGAATTTCTTACTCCTGCCCCAGCACAGGCCTTTAGCTATCCCTCCTGTACTAGACATTGTTGATGATGCCTTTTTGGAATCTAGCTTGGTCCCTGACTCTTTACCTCCTGCTCCCAGAAAACCTGATAAGATATTTCAGGGTTCCTGACTCTCTCAAGTTCCTTTTTAAAAATCCTACTGCGAATCCTGAGACCATTTCACAGGGACCCAAGGGCATTAAGGCTACTACTGCCAAAAATCCTACCCCCTCTGATAGAGACTCCAGGGAGCTGGATAGGGGTAAGAAGGTATACACGTCTGCAACCTTGGCAATTAGGTCCTTAAATTGCCAGTTTCATATGTTAAAGTATCAGCAGCATATTATTAGTTTGCTTAAACAGAAAATGATGTTGATCCCTGATTGTGCTGAAAGTAAGGATTTTTCAGGATTTAATGCATTTTGTTGAACAGGTTGGAAAACATGCTTTGCAATGTGGTTTTGATTCACTAGAGGCATCTTGCAGGGCTGCTGTTATTGGGTCTGTACTTAGAAGGCATGCTTGGCTTAAGGAGCAATCCTTGCCAGATCATGTTAAAGCTAAATTGCTGGATGCTCCCTTAAATCAGGACCGCTTGTTTGGCAACAAAGCAGCAGTAGTTCTTAAGATGGAGGAAAAAGCTAAATCTATGCAAACTGTTAAAGATTTCCTAAAAGTACAGCCTCCAAGATTTAGTAGGCATTAGCCCTCTAAGAATTGGTCCTTTCCTGCCTCTTTTAGGCCTTCAGTCCAAACCCAGAACCAGCAGAACACCCAGGCTTCAGTCCCAGGTTATGCACAAGACTAAGCAGATGGGGGGCTCCCACTTCCAAATCAGGGAGTAGTAAGACTCCCCCTATGGTAAACTGTCTCACTGACTTAACTTTAAAACTTCCAAGCACTGCTCAACTGACTGCTCCTTTAGGGGGGAAAGATTGCTCTGCAGGCAAAAAACTGAGAACTCATTACCCAGGACAAATGGGTTTTAAATATAGTTTCCCAAGGATACAGATTCCACTTCCACATGTTACCAACCCCAAATGGTTGGCCAGATCTACCCCAAAATCAGTGGGCAGTGGCTCAAAAGCAAGTACTCTCTCTCAAGCATAAAGGCTATTCAGACTGTACCAGAAGAGGAAAAGGGACAAGGTTTCTACTCAAGACTTTTCCTGGTACCCAGAAAAGACAACTCATGATGTCCTATCCTGGACCTTTCTATCTTAAACACCTTTCTGGTGATTCCAAAATTCAAGATGCTAACTCTTTAACAGTTGCTTCCAATGCTAGGCAAAGATGCCTGGTTGGCAACACTGGATTTAAAGGAAGCCTATCTGCCCATCCCAATCAGGGGAATCTTGCAGAAGATACCTATGCTTCAAAGCAGGCTACATGCACTATCAGTTCTCTGCACTGCCCTTTGGCTTATCTACTGCGCCCAGGGTATTCACAAAGTGCCTAGCTCCAGTCATTGCATTTTGCAGGCAAAGAAATATTCAAATATACCTATACCTGGACGATTGTCTAATTCAGGCAGAAAGCCAGGACATACTTTTGAATCATCTGGCATTTCTACAAAAGGTGCTAACTTGTCTGGGGTACACCATAAATGAAAAGAAATCACATCTAGTACCCTATAACAAATTATATTCCTGGGAGCAAGCTTGAGCACAACTTCCCAGATGGCTTTCCTCATGCCAGAGAAACAAATTCATTTGACAACCTACTTCAAACAAGGGGCCAGAAAAAACGTGCTATCTGCAAGGCAAATACTGCAAGCACTGGGGTTCGTGGCCTCATGCATTCTACTAATTCCATATGCAAGACTGCATATGAGGAAACTACAATGGTATCTAAAAAGCCTATGGTGTTAACATTCTCAGGATCTAGGAGCAATGATACCGATCATACCTTGCCTACAGTTGGAATTCCTTTGGTGGGCAGAGGCCTGCCACCGAAACAAGGGACTGCCATTCACTCTGCCCCCCTGGCGCCCAAACCCTAACAACAGACAAAGCCGACTATGCATGGGAGGCTCACCTGGCAGGGAAGTGCATTCAGGGCAAATGGAACCCAAGTCAAATGCACCTGCATATCAATCAAAAAGAAATGTTAGCTATACAGAATGCTCTGACAGCCTTCAAGGACCACATTCTTCCAGGACAATTAATGGTAAAGACTGACAACACCACTGTTAATGTGGTATATAAACAAGCAGTAAGGATACCCATTCTTACCCCCTCTGCAGACTAGCCATGGCTCTGTGGAACACAGTCTTGAGCTACCAAGTGCATCTACAGGCTCAATTCCTTCAGGAAAGCTAAATACAGTGGCAGACGAGCTAAGCAGAAATCTCATGAACCTACACGAGTGGAAACTGGAACCAAAGACTCAACATGTTGATAAACAAATGAGGGAGCCCAGATATAAACCTGTTTGCCTCCACCCAGAACTACCAATTGGACAAATTCTGCAGAAGGACTCCCCACAAGCAAGCTTGGAAAGTGGATGGTCTGTCCTTCAGCTGGAAAAATCAGTTCATGCCTTTCCTCCTCTGCCTCTCTTCTCCAAAGTACTACTAAAGATCAAACAGAACAAGCCAAGGATGATACTGATTGTACCAGACTTGTCTACGCCAGCACTGGTACCCCTCTTGCGCAGTGTCACAGCTAGCCCCATGGCACCTGCCTCACACCCCTACCCTGCTGTCTCAGCAGGAGAGCCAGATTCTGCATCCCCAACTTCAAACCCTGAACCTGGCAGCCTGGCTAATTACCTAATTTCTCCATTATCATCCCTCAGTAAACAAGTGTTGGATGTCATTTTGGAGGCAAGGAGGCCTAGTACTAGAAAATCTTAGGCTGAAAAATGGAAAAGATTCTGTGCCTGGAAACAAGCTCAAGAGATGGCCACAGCAGCGCCCAATTTACCTCAGATTCTTCAATACTTAACTGAGATGTTTCACAAGGGCCTTTCTTTTTCCTCCATGAAAATTCACGCCTCAACCATTTCAGCTCATTACAACAGAGTACCACCCCTCTTTTCTCTCCCACTGCTCAAGCAGTTCCTCAGAGGGGCCAGAAACTTAAGACCACCCAGGAGAGCTCCAACTCCAGCCTGGGACCTTAACTTTGTATTAGAAAAACTCACTCTACGTCCTTTTGAGCCAGCTGCAAGTGCAGAGTTGAAATTCCTTTCTTGGAAAACAGCTTTCCTTTTACCAATCACTTCAGCAAGATGGATATCTGAATTACAGGCCCTTATGGCAGTGGAGCCTTTCATCATCTTTCATGCGGACAAGGTGTCCCTCAGGACCAATCCCAAGGTGGTATCCAGTGTGGCTCTTAATCAATCCATTCATTTGCCTACCTTCTTTTCTAATCCACAGAACAAAGGGGAACAGATACTGCACTCCTTAGATGTGCACAGACAACTTGGATTTTACTTGGATAGGACTAAACCTCATAGGAAATCTGAACGTCTGCTGGTGGCATTTGCTGCAGGGGTAGAGGGGAAGGCTATTTCAAAGCAAACCATTTCTAATGGATAGGCCATTGCATTAATTTCTGGTATAAGCATCATGGAAAACCTATTCCATGGGATCAGACCCCATTCAACCAGGGCTGCATCTACCTCTACAGCCTTTCTAAGAGGTGTCCCTACCAGAGACATCCTAGAAGCTGCTACCTGGAGTTCTGTACATACTTTCACCAAGCATTACCATTTGCCAATTTTCTCTAAATCCAGAGCTGGCTTTGCCACTGCAGTCTTGCAGGGCCTTATAGCTGGTCCTAATGCTATCTAAATTCCTCCTCCCAACCTTAGCTTTGGGAATCTACCCAAATGTGTGATGACTGCAACAGTGAAACACGAAGAACATAGTACAGTTGTGTGCACTTACCATAAATGTAGATGTTCGAGTGTATTCACTGTTGTAGTCCTGGTTACCCTCCCTCCAGCCCCCGATGACTTTGTACCTCTACTCTCCTTTACTATGCTTAAAGATTTTTGGTGTATTTGCTTTTTTATTGGAGGTATAACCTTGTATGTGTATGTATGTATATGTATGTATGTATATATATGTATGTATGTATGTGTATATATATGTATATATATATATATATATATATATATATATATATATATATATATATATATATATATATATATATATATATATATATATATAATATATGTATTTAATTGTTTCACATTAGGGGGCACCACCTGACATCTGGGGCAAGAAAAACTGATGTAATGGCCTTTGATAATCAGGCCGACTGAGGGCTACTGCAAGCAGATAACCCAAATGTGTTGAATGCAACAGTGAATACACTCCAACATCTACATTTATGGTAAGTGTACACAACTGTACTTTTCTGGGCTTGGAAGAACCAAGGACACAAGCCCCCACCCCCCCCAAAACAACTTAAAGCATTGGATGATGATTGATTTTAATTCTGCATAATTGCAGCTTGAATCCCATCTCCATGGTCCCAGGAAATTGGACCATTTTTATAGGTCCATGATTCCCACAAATATTTGTATAAAAGTCCTGTTGCAGATCTAGCACTAGTGGCCATTGCCCAAAACCCTCATTTCCAGTCATTGGAAGAGTAGAATACTCATCCTTTTCAGGAAAAAAAAAATTACTCTTCAGCTCCTCACCTGGCCATTAGGCCACTCATTTGTCAGTTTCACTTGTTAAAATTCCAGGAATCCATCTTTGATCAGCTAAACAAGATGGCCTAGGAGAAAGGATAAGTGCATTAAAAAGGAGTTTCTTGACTTGTGAAATCACAGCTGCCATGCATTCCATGAAATGTGGTTATGATGCTGTAGCTACAGCTTGCAAGGTGGCTGCTACAGGTATTGTATTTAGGGATATGCCTGGCTGATAACTATGCATTTTCCACAGCTGGTGTCTTTTTTTGTTCTCTTGGTCTGGAGCGTAAGTGGTCCCCAGTGTACCTTTTTCACTTGGTAAACCATTAAATGTCGGGTGGAATTGACTGAAAAAATATTTTGCAAAACAAAAAAAAAAGCTGTCTGGTCTCAGTTTGTGTTATCTGGTTCTTCATCCACCTTCTCTAGAAAGAAAGCAGAGATCTTGGATGGAGTTCTTGATTAGGAGCTTCACTTTCTGCCTCCTGTAGAGAATGAGTTTGAGAAGGTGGAGAAATGGAAAACTGGCACTCAGACTTTTTCAGTCCCTACAACTCAGACACTGCAGAAATGGTCCCAGCAAAATCTGGTTCTTCGCTTGAAAACAAGACCTGGCCAAAGCCAATGAAGGGTAGAAATGGTAAAGTGTCATGTTGAGAGTATAAGTAGGCCCGTGGCCCTTGGGTCTGAGATGACCAGAAGGTAGAAGCTGCGACTTGGAACAGCATCCCCCCTTCCAAAAAAAGAAGAAATAAACACTTGCACCATTTGTACCTCAGTCGTAAGTAGGAGGCAAGTTAGCCGCATTTGCAAAACTATGAGAAGGCATTGCACAGGACACTGTGGGTCCTGCAGATCATGAAAAAAGGTTACAGGCTACAGCTTCAAAAAAGCAGACCAAGCTTAGTGGCATTCCACTTGTCCCAAAAGACTAGCAACACCTGATTCTTTTACAACTAATGTAATGGTGCAGGGAGCTGTAGAAAGGGTGCCATAAAAAGAAAGTGACAGTGTTCTAATTCAGTTTTTCTAGTCCCATGAAAAAGATCCTGGAGATAGTCTGGGTTTTCTAGATAAGCAAGTTTGTCAGTCCCAAAGTTCAAGGTGCTGTTATTGCCGAATCTTTTGCCCTTAATTTCTCCCTCATGCCCTTATGGTGACTTTAAACTTGGATGCCTGTCTGCACATTCCTATAATGACTAGGGACAGGCAGTTGCTGAGATACAAAGCAGGGAACACTCATTAACTATTAATGTCCTTGCCCTTTATTGCCGGCTTGTTTGCTGCCCTCCGGGTATATACAGAGTGCTTGGCTCAAGGCATTCCCTTTTTGCAAGAAAGTGGGCATTCAGATATCCCCAATCTGGATGATTGCCTCATTCAGGCTTCACCTCTGCATAAAATAAAAGGTGCTGTGAAGATCACAGTGCACTGTTTCCAGTCCATGGAGTTATTAAACCTGGGATCTGACAGCTCAGAGAATTAAGGTTATAAACTACTAATCCATTCAGACCTATAGTACCTTTTTTTGGGTACTTGCAATTAACAGCCATAGCACCTTGTTTTTTTTCCCAGTCTGACTTGTTTAAATAACTTACCAGCTAATAATGAGCAGTATTAGGAAGGGTTAATCAGTTATTAACAAAATTATACAAATAATCTAGGGTGTCATGCACTAGAGAAATTAATCACCGTTTGCCACATATTATTCACATTTTTATAACTGAGAGATCTACATGCTGTTTAGGGCTATGGTGTGAAAAGTCACTGTGGGAGATATGAAAATTGTCAATGTCTGTTTATATTGCACTGTACTGGAGATAATGCTAGTTGTTTCTTAGTAATTATAAATATAGCCAGCATTTCCGTATGTACTTAATACTTCAAAAAACAAGTAACTTACAGACTGTTGCATGGCACCTGGTTAAACCATAGATGTTGAAAACCTATTTTGATATCTGCATTATAAGTTGCATAACTTGAAAATCAGTTTTATTTATATTGATAATTGTACAGTTGAATACAAATTTTTAATATTTCAGTAAATGTCAAACGTGTACTCGGGGATTTCTTGCTGTCATATGAAAGCTTATGTCTGAAAAGTGTTATATGTCTAGGTTGTGCATTTTTTCAGGATGTGACAGTTTATGAAGTTTAACAAAAACATAATTCTGGGTTTATTTGCAGTATATAAAGACTACTACTTACAGATAATACTTGCCTGTACAGATTTAATAGTTTTTATTGTTCACAACATATTTGCATGTGTTTAGCTTACACTTTTTAAGTTGATTTTCAGAAAATGCTGTGGATTGCAAGGTTATAGGCTGCTAGAAGTGTGAGATTCCCCACTGTGGTATTAACAAGCTGCTTTTTGTGGTCCAGGATGTGATTCCCTTCACCTCCCTTTGCCTGCTGTGGGACTTTTGAGCAGGTTACTTAACCAGAAAATGCTCCCAGACAGTCTGAAAAAAGGTCCTTGAAGATCAGTGCTCTATCCTATGACATATTATCTTCCTAAGATCTTTCCCAGCCTCAAACAGGGAAAATGCCTTCCTGCCCACACGACAAGGTCATATTCCAATCACATTATTTTAGAAAGATTGCAGCTTACAGCCAAATCAGTGCCAGGGAGTTCCTCAAAGTTGCAAGGTGCTTGGCATCATGCATGTTAATGGTTCCCTGGTAAGGTTGCATATGAGAAAGCTACAGTGGTATCTCAGAAGCACATTGTGCCAGCATGCACACTAACAGACCACCATTACCCTGAATAAAGGGAACTTTTGTGTGGATAGGGCAGATCTATGTAAATCTGGAACTGTGCTTCAGGATGGAACCAACAGGGTTTTGAACCATCACAGCAGATTTCTCAAACTCTGCATAGAGACATTTGCCTCAAGCAGCCTTCAAGGCATGAAAGACAATACCACAGTAATGTATGCTAAAACGCAAGGGGACCTTGCTCTGATGTCCTATGCAGGCTAGCCATACAAAAATGGGGACCTACCCAGGAGATGGGTTCTGACCCCCAGGGTATAGTACATTCTGTTAGAGCAAAATGTTGGCAGGCCATCCAAGCAGAACATGACTAAGCACCAAGATGACCACAAGAGGCTCAGGTTCATAGGTACTTACTAGGCTGTTCATCTGTGAGGATTTTAAGAAGCCAAGGCCCTACATTCCCATGGTAGTGTTGTTGCCTTTATATTTTGCATACAGGTAACCCAGAAGAGGGTAGAACAGGAATATATTGGGACATTTACTATCCCTTTATCCATGAGGGGGCATGGGTGCTGTACTTGGAGGGCAATTTGCAGTTTTCCATCCATTTATCTCAATTGTGTTTGAATAGCTTAAGAGAAGTGTTTTGTTTTATGTGCAGTGGAGTATGATTTCATAGATATATTCTCTGTGATAAATACCTGTCCCTCCAATGTGTTCTGTTTGTGTTGCAAGCATGATCAAGATCCCTTTTCTGTTTTTTTAGCAGTTTTGGGACAAGCAAGTTCTATTTGGTACTGTAACTGTGCTGTTTTCTACACTGTGCACGTTGTAGAACAACTCTTAACACATTTTAAACAAACAGTTTGATCTGATATTGTTAATCCTCGTTCATTCCTTATGCATAGGTATTGGTTCCGACCTCGGAACCGAGCTGGCCATTTTCCAAGCTCGCGTCCGCTACAAACTCTCGAGCTAAACTCTTTTCGTTTGCCGCATTGCCATTCGGTCGTGTCAAGCTGCTTCTCTTGAGCTAAGTATAGTTGTTTGTTGTCACAATAGTCATTTATATAACTTTTTCTGTTCAGAAAAGTTTCTATTTTGTTGTCTCTTACCCTATCGCATCTAGCGACCATATTTTTTGAGTTTTCCTTCTCTTTTCTCTACACCTTTTACCACGAGGTATTTCTCCCCTACCATCGTTGCTAATCTTCCTTTTTTCATACCTTCGGGTATTCTTTTGTACCATTGCTGGTACCCCTTTTACAATCCCTTTTTTCTATCATGGCAGATAAGAAAGGTAGTCTGGGTTTTAAAAGGTGCTCTGATTGTGGACACAAATTACCTATATCTGATGCGCACTCTTTGTGCGTTTATTGTTTGAGGACATCCCATTTATCTGTTGACCTGCCCTGTACTATCTGTTTTTCTAACAGAACCTTGTTAGAAAGGAAAAACAAGTTGTTGCTGAAGGGACTTCTTAAATCTCCCTTTTCAGAGGCTATTCCTGGGTTGGAGGCCTCAACCCCTCCTAGAGCCCATAAGAAAATTTTGGATGTTCCTACTAAGGCCAAGTCTTTGTCTTCGTCCCCGGCCGGGGACTCCCGCCAACCAAAACCTAAAAAGGCTAAAGTTTCCACTCCGGAGCTCACTCAGTCAGCCCCAGTGCTTTTGTTGCCTAGACTTTCACACCAAGGCCTTCGGTTCCATTAATGATTTCGGCTCCATCTTCTCCTGCAGCTTTCACTATATCTGCACCGAGGGGCTCCTCTGTTCAGACTATTACGACTACTGTATCTGCACCGACCGCTCAGTCGGCTCAGACATCTTACTCGGAACCGACACCTCAGTTGTTGGTTCCAATTTTGTCGGTTCCAGCTTCGGTACAGACAACCACTTCTGCACCGATCCTTGTGTCAGTGTAGACACCCGTAGTCCAATCTCTCTCGGCACCGTTGTGCGGACTGGTGAGGTGGGCACAGAGTTTCTCTTCTGTTGACAGGCCTGTTTCTCCCTCAGTCTCCGTGAGGTCCACTAGAAGCCTTTCTGAACACGATGTGTTGAGTCTTGTGGATCAAGTGCTTTCGGCCAAAGGTATCCCACTCCCCAGGACCTATCCTTCCTTGGGAGGTGATCACCCTTCTCCAAAGACCCCTTCTTATTCTCCTCCTTCATTGGCTTTGAAGTCCATCGATATAGCACAGTCTTCCACCTTTATGGATCTCACTAAGGAACCGCAGTTGCCTTCGTGGCAGGAAAGTTTTGCTACGGCCCAGGATGACAGTTGACACGTGTAATTTGCTGCTCCACAGCCATCCAAGGACTCAGAGTTGGCAGGCTGAGCCACTAAGGGGAGGGGTGATCCCTGTCCTGGACACTCACTCCTCTTCAGGTGGACCAGCCTTTCAATTGATGGAGAAGGCTTTCACTTCTGCTGGCAATACTGGGCTGTCTATCCCCCCCCCTCCTCTGGTACACTGGTTTCACAAGTCGCACCTAGCAGACACCAGGTGCAAGGGCCTCAGGACATATACCCACAGGAAAACCCCTTTTCCGCTGTCTTCCCCAGCTTCTCCCTCTGAGGAAGTCCACCGGAAAAGTTTGTGTAAGAGGAAGCACAAGGACTCCACAGAGGAGTCCCTCACTGAAGACAGACTTTGAGGGGGAAGAATCCCCTCGGTCACCTTCTGAGGTATCCTTCGGTGATATCCTCAAAATCCTTAAACAGAGAGGTGACTGGCAGCCCTCTAATCCGACCTCTGAGGAGTCTATGTTCCTGCAGGCTTTTCGCACCCGGCCCCCTACCTCCTGGGTTACTCCACCTGCCGATGAACTTGTCTGGCTTATCTTGCAGCATGCATGGAAGGCTCCTCACACTGTCGAGGCTATTCCCCGGAGGCCAGATAAGATTTTGTCCCCTCCTGCTATGGATCCCCATTGGTCAAAATGTCTTCCTGTGGATGCTCTGGTGGTGGCGGCCACAACAAAAAAGGATCTGGCAGAAGAAGAAAGCCAAACTGTCCTTCCGCCTAACAGAGTCCCGGGCCCTGGACAGGATAGAGAAGCGCACCTTTGCATCGGAGACCTTTACTATCAGGTCCCTGAATTCTATGGCACACTTTACCAGACGTCAAAGGGATTTGATTTCCGAGCTCTCTGAATCCTTGGCTGGGGCCGTGTCTGAGGTCCGTGACAAAGTGGCCTCTCAGCTGGCCACCATTGAGTCAATATCTAACTCCTCTATGCGACTGATCTCGCGCATCAGAAGAAGCAGCTAGAACGGCGGGTTCAGCTGTGGTCTTGAGATAACACGCCTGGATGCACTTGTGCAATTTTGCGGAACCCTTTAAGGCTTCCTTTCTTAACGCTCCCATTGAGGCCTCTTTGGACCCAAAGGTAAAAGCACACTGGCCAGATGTGAACAGGACAGTAAGACCCTTTCTGCCTTAGGTGTCCATTATTCTTCCCCTCAATGTACTTTCTCCCGAAACCAAAAGAGTGGGAAGATATGGTTCAAGAAATCTCAGTGTCCTTTCCATGACACACAGGCCGAGTTCTCCCCTAGGGGCAGAGGGGGAAACACACAGGGAAGATTCTCCTTTTGTGGCATAGGGGGTCCGTGTAACCAGGGTTCCAGGGACTCTTTCTCTGGTCAATCCTACCAGCGCTCCTGAAGAGTGGCCAAACTCCTTTCCTTTGGAGGTGGTTGGGGGTTGTTTCTCCTTGTGCCCTTCTGCCTGGCTAACCATCACCACTGATTCTTTGGTACAAAGGATTATAACCAGAGGTTATCATATCCCCTTCGATATTTGTCCTGTCCCTTCAACAAACCTTCCCGATGTTCCACCCAGTCAAAGGGAAGAAGCAGCACGAGAGATAGAAAAGCTGCTGCGAAAGAGAGTCATCCAAATAGTCCCTCCAAACAAGATAGGATCCAGATTCTACTCAAGACTATTTTTGGTGCCAAAGAAAACCGGTGACTGGAGACCAATTTTGGATCTCAGTGTATTGAACAAGTTTGTGAGAGTACAAAAATTCCGGACGGTCACAATACAGTCTATCCTCCCGCTTTTGGAAAGAGAAGATTGGATGTGCTCGATAGATCTTAAAGATGCGTACTACCACATAAAAGTGGACAGGCCATCAAAAAAATTTCTGCGCTTCCATGCGGGAGCCAGTCACTACCAGTTCTGAGTACTGCCCTTCAGACTCTCTACAGCCCCCAGAATGTTCACAAAGTGCATGGCAGTCGTCACAGCTCACTTACGACTTCCAGGATTCCAGGTGTTTCCATACCTAGACTACTGGCTCATTTCCTCCCCCTCAGCAGACATCTACTGGAAGAAGCCCTGACATACTGTCTCCTCGCTGCACAAAGGCTAGGCATAACCATAAACTGGCAAAAATCCAATCTCACCCCATCTCAGTCGACAGAATTCTTAAGGGTTATCTTGGATACAAAGAACTGCAGAGCTGCCATTCCAGAGCACAGAATTTTAAGGATAAAGCAACAACTGATTCCAATCCTTTCAAGGGAGAAATCCACAGCTCACTCTGTTTTACAGCTGTTGGGTTCCATGGCAGCCTCCATCACCATTGTCCCCCTGGCCAGGTTTCATATGAGGCTTCTACAATGGCTACTGCTCACCCAGTGGTATCCTTTTCAGCCAGGATTCAAGTAACCCACAGGTGGAAACAGGATTTAAATTGGTGGATGACAGTGTCACAATGGTCTCGCCCCTTCTCCCCCAGCAACCCAAGGCCACAGTGACCACGGATGCCTCCCTGATGGGGTGGGGGGGTTATGTCAGGGACAGACGGTCCAAGGCACTTAGTCCGAACTGGAGGCCCATCTGCATATAAATGTTCTAGAGCTGAGGGCGGTGCTTCTGGTGTTGCAAGCATTCCATCCCCTGCTGCCATCTGGGATGATTGCGATTCAGTCGGACAACATGGCAGTGGTCTGGTTCATCAACAAGCAAGGTGGAACCAAATCTTACCCCCTTTGTCGAGAGGCTATGAGGATATGGCAATGGCTACCAACCGTTTTCTTCTAGCAATGCACATTCCCGGGAGTGCCAACGTGATAGCAGTCAGACTCGGCAGGTGCATTCTGCAACCTCACGAGTGGTCCCTGAATCCCTTGATAGTGGCAGAGATCTTCCACCACTGGGGCCGTCCTTGCTGCAGCCTCTCTGCATCCCCGACCAACTGAAAATGCAGCAACTATTTCGTCCTGATTCCCCCTCCGGGACAGTCACCCAGGGACGCTCTAGTCCACGATTGGCCTTCGGGTCTTCTTTATGCATTCTCACCCTTTCCCCTCATTCCCCAGTTTCTGAAGAAAGCCCATCTGTTGAAGAGCAAGGTGATCCTCATAGCACCATACTTGATTTTTCATAGAGATAAAGTGTCTTTGAGAACTAATCCCTCATTTCTGCCAAAAGTGAATGTCTATTAATCAAACCATTAAAGTGCCAGTTTTTTTCCAATCCTTCAGAGGACAGTATTGCCTACATACCCTAGATATCCACAGGCAAATCCGTTTTTACTTAAACAGGACTAGGTCCTTTCGTAAATCTGACCAGTTATTTTTGGCCTATTCTGGACCTAGATTAGGATCTGCTGTTGCTAAGGTCACATTAGCTAGATGGTTGAAGGACTGTGTGACCTTCATTTATACACAATGTAATATCCCGTTGCCTACTACCATGAAGCTCATTCGACAAGGTCTGTGGCAACTTCTGCTGCCTTCTATGCCAGAGCTTCTTTACATGACATCTGTGCAGCTGCAACTTGGGCTATGCCTCATACCTTCATCAATCACTACAAATTGGATTTGGCCTCCAGGGGAAGAGCATATTTTGGTTCTATGGTGCTCAGGAATGTCCTTCCATGAGAGCCTCCCAGGAATAGAGGTAGCTGGGGACTCTGTCCCATGCGTAAGGAATGAACGAGGATTAACAATATCAGATAAAGAAGTTATGTCTTACCATAACGTTCCATCTGTATTGTTGATCCTCGTTCAGTCATTACGACCCTCCAGCCTTCCCCCTCCTGTGGCTTCTAGTGGATCTCACCATCCGGTTCTCTTAGGTTATTTGACCAGAGGTAGCCTCTACCTTCTTTTGACTTGCAAACTCAATCTGAGGTAACAGGGAGAGGGGGATTATGGATAAGAGTTTAGCTGTAGAGTTTGTAGCCGACGCGAGCTTGGAAAATGGCCGGCTCGGTTCCGAGGTCGGAACCGATACCCATGCGTAATGACTGAACGAGGATCAACAGTACAGATGGAACGTTATGGTAAGACATAACTTCTTTTTATATTGTATGTAGTTTTTAGCTCTATTTCCTGTGCGGGGACATAGTTTATATTTTATATTATTGCTGCCCTTAATCAGCTCTTAATAGTATTGGTGTATTAGTCTGTCTGGTGTTTTTCCCCCAACTTGATTGATCCTGAAACTGGATTCCCTCATTCTTTTTAAGTGCAACTACATTTAAACTCCTTAAAACATGCCCCAGCCTACGGCTTGTGAATCTGTTTTGCCTTCAGCAGACCTGCAGACCATTCAGTTTTGTTCCATTATCTGATTTAGGTATGAGAGAACCAAACGCTTTAGATACAGAAGAGTTCACGGTAAGAGACCCCTTGCCAGACATAATACTCTTGTCCCAAGATATTTTGCCCAGTAGTGTGTATATCAATAAAAAGAACCAGAAATGCACTACAGTGCGGACAAGTAGGGTTATTACCATTTGAAGGGCTGATATGGTTTCCTTGGGTAAGAGTGCTTTACAGTCAGCTAATCTCTGAGACTGTGCTCCTGTTCAGAAAGACAATGTGGCTCCCTTCTCTAGAGATCAGTCTGTGACTGCAGATTTTGATGGGGGCTGTGATACAGACCATGGTGAGCACTCTTTTGGTTTGTTCTGTATAATTCTACAAAAGGTGAATGGGTTCAAAAACGCAAGCAGGTGTTTACCTTTCCACATATGCTAATTAGATTTAGAGATGTATTTGAATGGAAGTAGTCTGGAGCTTTGCCAGAGATTTGCAGTTTATGATCTTACTGCAGATGAGGTTCCAGATGCTGGCCGGTACTCTCTTGTTACCGGCCACAGAAGATGTCTATAAAACTGTTGGTAAAACCCTTCTGGCCAGAGAACCAGTTCCTAAAAAGGCTATGAGGAAGTTTGTTGCAGTGTATGCTTACAAATTTAGGTGACTTTGCTGCATCAGTGTTATATGAACGAGATTGTATCTAGTGTGACTCAGGTTTGGAAGCATGCTTTGAGAAGCATCTTCGAATGTGCAGACGCAGTTTCTATCAATGTAGCCGCTTCTGTGGTATTGAGAAGGTGTGTTTAGTTACATAACTGATTTTTTTCTTGGAATTTAAAAAGTGATGTATTGATTACTCTTAAGTTCTGAATATGTTTTTGTTCCTGCTGCTACCCAAATTGTCAACCACTGGGATGTTGGAGGTGTCCAGCTTCAAAAGATAAAACAAACAAAATTCTCAGCCTAACAAGAGTCTGGTTACCAAGAAAGAGTGTCAGGAGGACAATGCTTCCAAACCAAATAAAAGGGGTTCCTTTCTGAAAAAGGATTCATCCCCTGCTGAAGAAAGACTGACGAGACTCTAGTATCCCATCCCTTCCTCCTTTTTCCACCACCCCTTTCTTCCCCCAGGCTTTCGCTCAACCTGCAACCTGGCCAACATAGTCTCAGACAAATGGGTGCTGAGAGTAATTCAGAGAGGATATACTTGGTAGAGGACAGAAGATCTTTCTCCCTGCATGGTACTCTCACTGCACCCGGCCATCCAGCCACATCTGAAGTCCTGACTGAAGTCCTTGTTGCAGCATTCATAATAAATAGGTTGTCATCACTGACATGTCTGTAGTGCCAAATCTGTACCTTCCAGGATTGTACGTCCTTGTGACCTTAACTTGTAAGCATAGAGAGATGTACATTGACGAGCAAGCATAATTCCTCGACTATCTCACTAACAGCCTGATCACAGGTCACATATCCATCTTGACTTATTGTCATTTAAATATTGGTACTTTTTCAAGTTGACGTACCATGTTGGTGAACCTTCCTTTGCTTTTCTAAGTGTTTTTCTTACCAGTATTAGATGTCAGCTGGGAGGGGTACATGATAGTGTAGTAGGCAAATTCCGTACAAAGACTTGAGTACCCAGTTTCTTTCCTGCTTGGGAGTGAAACATGACTACAAGGCTCATTACAGTTGTCAGTCATTTGTACACAATATTTTATGATCCCACTTGCCTTTATTCAGTACTTTTCTGGAGCCCCAATGGCTTAAATGTTTGGCTGACTCCAGGATGGTGGATTCTGCTTCCCCAGACTTACCTTTACAGCTTAAGAAGAAGCTTGAAAGACCTACCCCAGAAACTGTCAACTCTTTCTGACTGTTAGCATACCTGCTGGGGTTTCTTACCCCTGCGGTATTTCTGGTTCCATCTCAAAATCCTTCTACCAATGCACCATTGTAGGCTAGTGTGACATTGGAGGCTCTTACAACTGAGGAACCTATAGATAAAGTTGAGCCACATATAGTCATTTCAGAAGGTCCAGAGGGCATTGCCCAGATACTAGTTAGGGAGGAAATCCTAGGTAAACTTGAGGTACATCGGGGATTTGAACCACCACTCTTGGTTCAGGTGGGCATTGTGCCAAAAAAGACACACAGAAAAAATATGCATATAACTTCCCCTTCCTCCTCCTAGGAAGAAGGAATGGATAGACTTTTTTCAAGACCTGTACAAAGCCATTATGCCCCTAAACCCACTCCTTTTCTTCCCAGCCCCCAACCCCTCAAAAGGTTGCCATGGATTAATCTCCTTTTGAAGATGAGGCTTTCGATTCACATTTCCTGACGTATTAATCTCAAATCCAGTCTTCTGACAAAGTCCATTCAGAGGATAGATTCCTTCCCCTGACTCTCCTTGGAAGAAGCTTCTTTTGGAGGGACAATATTAAACATGAAAAAACATTTTGAGTGGGAGTCTTAAGCAGATTACAGAGGTTCAGAAAAGATACTACAATCTTCTCCCCTGTACTTGAGGCTTTCTAGCATGCCTTTCAGTCCAACTCTGCTACTTCTGACTTCACAGCATGCTGCCCCTAAAAGGCCAGACAGGTTTTATAAAGTCCCTGATGATCTTAACTGTTTGTCTAACCCTCTGCCTGTGCAATATTTACCTCTCATAAATTTCTAAGCTCCTGCATAATGCAAGTGCCTTCCCTCAGATAAGGTTAGTAGGACTATGGGTAGGTGGAGTATAAAGGTTTTATACCTCCTCTACTTTGGCATTCAGGACTATAAATTGATGAACCCAAATGGTCCAGTATGTGATATCCATCCTCTCTTCCTTAGACAAGGTAGTGATGGATTCAAAAGGGAAGGATTCTAAACAACAAAGGTTTCTTTTACTTAGGCTACACAGGTAGCCAGACACAGCATTAAATGTACTTATGATGCTGCAGAGGCTTTATTCAGAGCAGCTCCCAATGGTTCTATCCTCTGCAGGTATGAATGGTTACACAGTCAAACCCTGAAGACTTGAAAGCTAATGTTATGGATTCCCCTGTAGACAAAATCTTCTGTTTGTACCTAAGGCAGCCAATCTTTTCAAAATTCTCCAAGAGCATGTAAGACTGTAGAGAGCTTCTGTTAACATCCATACCTAGATACCAGAGGAATTACCCAACAAAACCCACCTGATTTGTTAGTAGAGATCCTAGGCACTGCACGAAAAGCAGGAAGACCGCCAGAAAGAGATTCCCAGAGAAACTAGAGAGAGATTTCTTGTTCTGGGAGACCTCTTTTTGGAGACAAATCTCTGACATTCTACAAAGTCTCCACCTTACCCAGCCTTCCCCCTCTCAGGGGCTCACCCAGTCAATCTCCACTTGGGAAAAGATTGCCACAGACCAGTGGGTGCATTCTGTTATACAAGGCCCTACACCAGGTCTTGAATGGAAATCCCACCTTTAAATGGCATGCCACCCCCTCCCCACAACCAGATGCACCTGCTTCCACCCATCCTATGGGAATTGTAGGCAAAAAGCCCAATAGAACTAGTACACTGGAATTTGTGGGAAAGGACTTTTGCTCTAGAATGTTCCTAGTACCAAAAAAGAAAGGCAATGGAGACTGATACTAGAGATCTCTCTCTCTGTACTAAACTCACTTTTGAAAGTGCCTACTTTCAAAATGTTTTCCCTCCCCACTCTGCTTCTGTTCATTCTGTGTCTGGCTTTTCTATTTATCTGTAGATCCAAAAGATACCTCCTCCATATTGCAGTTCACCCCACCAGCATCACCACCCCCACCCCTACCCCTGCAGAAGATTTCTAAGGTTTTGTACTGGATCATCTCAGTTTCGGTTTATTGTTTTGCTTTTTGGACTTTCCACAGCCCCAAGAGTTTTCACACCGTCTGGCACCAGTGTTCATCTTCTATCAAACATGGGAAATCCAGGATTTTCCCTACTTCGACTTGTTAACTCTAAGCCTCCTCTCCTTGTACACTTCTCTCACAGTTGGGGTTCACTGTCATTTACAAAAAGTCATCCATGCAGCTAGCTGAGAAATTAGTTTTCCTGAGCTGCAAACTGGACATCTTAAAGATGCAGGTTTACCTGCCTCAGGAAAAAATAGAGCCTTGCAGATTACTTTCACAATTTGACCTCCCTTACTCAGTGCTCAGCAAGAGAATACTAAGGTTCTGTGGATTCATGGGGACAAGTTTTCCACTGCTCCCTCTAGGCAGACTTTATGCAGTGGTACCTGAAGACTGTTTGGTGCCATCACTTATTCTAAGACACCATAATCCTGCTTTTACCTTCTCTCAGGAAAGAGTTCTTATAGTGTAGGGACCAGATGATACTCAACAGGATCTCCCTTTACCCCACCAGTTCCTGTTCAAAAAATACACACAGGTGCCTCAAAGGAGGCATAGGAGCCTGGACAGGGGTTCACTGGATTCAGGACAGATGGCAACCAAAACTACTAAAGGAACACATCAGAAATAAAGAAGATGAAGGTTCTCATCCAAACTCTTCAAATCTTTTCCCGTGGCTGGAGGTCAGGTCCCCCTGTTCACAGACAACTCCACAGTCTTGTGGTACATACACAAAAAGGAGGAACCAGGTCTTACCAATTGTGCAGATTGGCACAGAACACTTGGGAGACTGCCACCCAGAAAAACATGTACTTATTGGCTATATGCTTTCCATCACAGGACAACACGTTGGCAGACGTATTAAACCGGACCTTGGAGGATCCTCACAAATGGGCCCTCAACAAGCCAGTCTTTCTGGGCATCCCTCACCATTGGGGAACACATCAGATAGACTTATTTGCATCAGAGACCAATAAACAGTTCCCCCGTTTTGCACCAGGGGCTCTTACCCTCATCATGGAGGACAGATTCTTTCATTGAACAGAGAGATTCCTGCATGCCTTTTCTCCTGTACCCTTAATCCCAAGGGTTCTTTTATAGGCCCAAAAAGAAAAGCCACAACTCTTGTTTGTGATCCCCTTTTGGCCAAGATGGCATTGGTTTCCTCTCTCACTGAAGCAGGAGCAGCCACTACAAACTTGCACTACAAGCAGATCTCATCACACAGCAGAAGGGGTTGCTACTTCACTCCAACCTGTCGTCCCTGAACCTAACACTGTGGATATAGTGTTCTGATTCCTTACAGACAGCATTTTTCAGAGGATGTAAGGTTTTTTAAGAAGCCAGGAGACTCGCCACTCGAAAATCCTCTATAGCCAAATGTAAGAGATTTTCCTTTTGAGTACCCCACAGGAGTGGACAGAACCCCAACAGATCACAGGTACCTTCCATACTAAAATGCCTGTGAGCTCATGCATACAGTGCAGTGATTTGCCCCTTCCTGATTTCTTGATGTCCTTCAAGGATGCATTTGCAGTCCTTACAAATGGGTTGTCCTGTTGTCAGGCAGCCCTTCGGTCGGCCGGATTCCAAAGTCTGGGTCTGGCCTCGGCTGGTGTCGCACTTCACCCGACGTCATAGCTACAGTTATTCGGGTATAAAGACATGAGCCGACGCCATTTTCCTCCGTCTTTCTTGCCGCGTGGTGCCCGAAGCAGAAGCTGTTCGCAAGTGCCGGTCGGTCAGAACCAGAGATTACTACTACCGAATACTTCTACTACTACCGAAGACTTCTAAAAAGCTAAGTACCCCGTTGGGGACTCTTTCTTGCCTCAGCCGATGTCAGAAAAAGTGAATAACTGTTTAACTTGTGGGAAACAAATACCTCATAAAGATTTCCACTCTTACTGCTTACCTTGTTTAGGCCCAGACCACGACGTAGCAGCTTGTCTAGCTTGTGCTTCTTTTAATCGGCGGACGCTTAGACGTCGGTCTGAATTTGCTGAGGAGTTTTTCGGCTCCGATTTTGCTTACATTATGCCGTTGGATCCTCCGACTACGCAAATATCTAAAAAACGCAAGGAAAAGGACCGACACTCGCGGTCCGCTGTTTCGGCCGAAACCGCGGTTAAGCCGACCACGAGTGTCTTGGTTTCGGCTGAAACCGAGCAAGCGGTTCTTCCTTCAGCCGAAAACTTACCTCCTACCGAGGCCTCTTCCAACCTGGTGGAATCGGCTTCTGAAATCCCACCTGCTCCTGCAGTTTCTCAGGAATTATCTGACACTATTCCCTTGGATATTTCAACCCCTGCACGTGGAGCTGCTAGGCCACCTGCAACCATGTCCATTTAAGGCCTTTGCCAGGGCTAAAGCAGCTAAAACTACTAAATCTGTGCCTGTTAAGACCCCCTCTCACAGGCCTAGCTCTAGTTCACAAATGCTTAGTCTAGCAGAGGATCTCATTTCTTTAATCCGGGGATCCCAACCTCAACCAGACAGGGCCTCTCACCCACCTCCAGAGAAGAGGCCTAGAGCAGAGCCCCCTGAGCCAGTTTCTACAGATTATTCCTCTGATGATTCAGATAATACAAACCCTCCAGAGGCTCCTTTCTCCCCTTATGAAGACTCTGATGCTGAAGAGTCCATTCCTTCTGCCTCTCCGCCTGAGGAATTTTCCTTTGGGGAAACCTTGCATGCTATGAGGGAACAATTTCAGTGGCAGGGTCAGGATTTTTCAGACTCCAGAAAGAGGCTTAGAACTTTTCTGCATTTACCACAACATAGGCCTTTAGCCATACCTCCAGTCCTTTCTGTTGTAGATGATGCATTTAATGATGCTTGTACTGCTCCTGATTCACTACCTCCGGCCCCTGCTAAGCCCGTTAGGTACTACAGGGTCCCAGACACGCATTACCATTTGTATAAGGCTCCTTTTGCAGATCCCGAGACTATCTCCCAGGGACCTAAGGCTGTAGCAGCTACCTCTGCCAAAAAACCCCTCCCCTCTGAAAGGGAATCCAGGTCCTTAGAGAGATGGGGTAAAAAGTTTACACTTCTGCTACTCTTTCAGCTAGGGCCTTGAACTGTCAGTTTCACATGATCCAGTATCAAGAATTTATGCTAGACCAGTTAACCAAAAAACTGTCCTCAAATGAATCATTAGACAAAAAATCTGTTCAGGAAATGGTACATAACATACAGCAAGTCAGTAACCATTCCTTAAAATGCGGCTATGATGCACTGGAGGCTTCCTTTAGATCAGCCATGACTGGCACAGTTATCAGAAGGCATGCATGGTTAAAAGAACAGGCCTTACCAGACCATGTCAAATCAAAACTACTAGATGCTTCTATGGACAAGATCAATTTGTTTGGCTCTCCTGCACAACAGGTGCTGAAGAAGATGGAAGAGAAGGCAAAATCTGTCCAAACAGTGAAAGATTTCTTACAGGTCCAACCTCTAAGGTTTAGCAGGAATTGGCCCTCCAAGAATTGGTCCTTTCCAGACTCCTCCAGAGCTCAGAGAGGCAGAAGTCAATCCAGGGGTGCCTACAGGGGATGCCAGTGGCAGGGTAACAACCAGCGAGGTACAGACACAGCCACCACCACTACTACAGGACAATCACAGTGACTTGGCTCTGGCACCGCCTACCAGGGAACAACTAGAAGCACCCTTAGGCGGGAAGCTAGCTTTATTTTCAGTAAATTGGCATTACATCACAAGAGACAAGTGGATTTTGCAGACAATAGACCAAGGTTACAGGTTTCACTTCCATACTCTACCAGGGAAGAGAGGAATGCCAAACCTACCTCCAAATCAAAAGGCAGAAGCTCTAAAACAAATAACTCAATTATTAAGGATGAGAGCTGTGGAAAAGGTACCATCTATGGAGCAAGGACAGGGATTTTACTCCAGACTCTTCCTGGTACCAAGAAAAGAAAGCAAATGGAGACCTATTCTCGACCTGTCCGCTTTAAACACATTCCTCATTGTTCCAAAATTCAAAATGCTGACCCTACAGCAGCTTCTTCCCATGCTGGGCAAGGAGTCTTGGCTGGTAACTCTAGATCTCAAGGAGGCATACCTGCACGTCCCCATACGACCAAATTGCAGAAGATACCTCAGATTTCTTGCAGGATCAGAGCATTATCAATTCTCAGCATTGCCCTTTGGCTTATCTACTGCGCCCAGAGTGTTCACGAAATGCCTGGCATCAGTAATTGCTCCTTGCAGGCTTCAGGGAATCCAAATCTACCCTTACCTGGACGACTGCCTGATACAAGCGGACAACAAGAACAAGCTAGCAAAAGACTTAAAAAGGGTCATTTACCTACTACAAGCCCTGGGATATACAGTCAATATAAAAAAGTCAAGACTAATACCATCCCAAAGGATAACCTTTTTGGGTGCAGAGCTGGACACAGCGAAACAAATGGCATTCCTAACAGTAGAAAAACAGGAGCAACTCCCTCTCTACTTCTTGGCATTAACAAAGCAGAACCATCTAACAGCAAGAAAAGTCCTGCAAGCCTTGGGTTACATGGCATCCTGCATAATATTGGTTCCACATGCCAGACTGCATATGAGAAAGTTACAGTGGTACCTAAGAAATTTATGGTCTCAGCACAAGCACAGCCTAGAAACCCAAATTCCAATAATTCCATGCCTGAAGCAAGAATTCCAATGGTGGGCTCAGGCCTGTCAATCAAACAAAGGACTGCCCTTCCTCAACACTCAACCCAGCCAAACCATCACAACGGACGCCTCAGACCTCGATTGGGGGGCCCACATGCTGGACAAGTGTATACAAGGTTTATGGTCTCAAGACCAGCTACACCTACACATAAACCAAAAGGAGATGCTGGCAGTAAAACTGGCAATTCAGACATTCAGACCATTTCTTCAACAAGGTCGACTGTTGATTGTGGTACATCAACAAACAGGGAGGCACACACTCGTACCCTCTATGCCGGATGGCAATGGACCTCTGGAATGTGGCCCTGAGCTACAACATTCAGTTACAAGCAATTTTTGTACCAGGAAAAGAAAACATTCTAGCAGACATACTAAGCAGAACTACCACGGATGCCCACGAATGGATGCTGCATCCGGACATCTTCAAAACCATTACGAGAAAATGGGGACTCCCAGAAGTAGACTTATTTGCATCCCCACTCAATCACCAACTAAAGAAATTCTGCACAAGGACGTACCACCCACTTGCTTGGAAGGTGGACTCCCTATCTTTCAGTTGGAAAAACCTGACAGCATATGCATTCCCACCACTTCCTTTGATGCACAAGGTGCTATTGAAGATCAAAGAGGACCGTCCAAGGATCATTCTGATAGCTCCAGACTGGCCAAGACAACATTGGTACCTATTACTGAGGAGCATGTCTCGGGAACAAATATGGCCCCTGCCCCTAGTTCCCTTGCTGTTAACACAGAACAACTACAACACCCTGCATCCAAACCTGAAAACACTGCAGCTACATTGCATAAGACCAATTAACCCAAATTTATCCCAAAGGGTTAAAGACATTATCTTGGAGGCTCGCAGACCCTCAACAAGAAAAAATTATTCAGCAAAATGGAAAAGATATCTCATTTGGAGTACTGCAAAAGGAGAAAATGTGTCACTGGTAAACATAGCCAACATCCTGGAATACTTGGCAGAGCTCTTCCACAAAGGCCTGTCCTATTCTTCCATCAAGATTCATGCATCCGCTATTTCAGCAGAATACGACTTGGATCCTCCAGTCTTCTGGCATCCTCTCCTCAGGCAGTTTCTGAGAGGAATTAAAAATGTAAAACCACCTAGGAAGCCACCATTGCCAGCATGGGACTTGAACTTTGTGCTAGAAAAATTGACACTTCCTCCTTTCGAACCAGCAGCAACAGCAGGATTACAATACTTATCATGGAAAACTGCTTTCCTGCTGGCAATCACTTCAGCAAGAAGGGTATCTGAGCTACAGGCATTAATGGCAGTATAGCCCTTCCTGATCTTCCATCAAGATAGTGTCCATGAGAACAAATCCTACTTTTATGCCTAAGGTGGTCTCCAGAGTATCCTTAAATCAGGCTGTCCACCTACCTACATTCTTCCCCAACCCACAGAACAGGGGAGAAAGACTGTTGCACACCTTGGATGTACATAGACAATTACGCTACTACCTGGACAGAACCAAGGGCAATAGAAAAACTGACCAGCTACTGGTAGCATATGCAACAGGAATGGAAGGAAAAGCAATTTCAAAACAGACAATCTCTAAGTGGATAGGAAATTGCATTAGATTTTGTTACTCTACCATGGGAAGAAAACTCCAGAAAACATCAGGCCTCACTCTACAAGGGCTACAGCCACTACCACAGCTTTTCTACGAGGAGTGGCTACCAAAGACATTTTAGAGGCTGCTACTTGGAGCTCCGTGCATACATTGCCAAGCATTATAATTTACCTCTATACTCTAGATCCCGAGCAGGTTTTGCCACTGCTGTTTTGCAAGGGATCTTAACTACACCATAATTTTATTTCTCCTCCTCCCCCAGTTTGGCTATGGTATTCTACCCATTTGTAAGGACTGCAGATGCATCCTTGAAGGACATAGTACAGTTTTGTACCTACCATAAATGTAGATGTCCGATAGGAATGCATCTGCAGTCAGGATTACCCACCCTCCTTCCCCTCTGTGGTACTCCTAGGGTATTTGCCCATCTTGTAGCTAGCTGGGGGAATCTATTATGGTGTATTTGTTTGTATATATGTACATACATGCTTATATTTTGTTTGCTCTCTACTATTTGGAATCATTTGCATTTATCCAAATTTAGCCTTCCTAGAGGGCACCTGGCATCTGGGGCAAGAAACACTGAGGAAAATGGCGTCGGCTCATGCGTTTATAGCCGAGTAGCTGCAGCTATCACGCCGGGTGAAGTGCGACACCAGCCGAGGCCAGACCCAGACTTTGGAATCCGGCCGACCGAAGGGCTGCCTGACGACAGGACAACCCATTTGTAAGGACTGCAGATGCATTCCTATCGGACATCTACATTTATGGTAGGTACAAAACTGTACTTTTTTTTGCATGTTTGTCACACTTAAATGTTTCAGATAATCAAATTAAAATTTTAGACAAAGATAACCCAAGTAAACAATAAATGCAGTTTTTAAGTGATGATTTTATTTATTAAGGAAAAAAATCCACATCTGCATGGCCCTATGTGAAAAAGTAATTGCCCCAAACCTAATAACTGGTTGCGCCACCCTTAGCAGCAACAACTGCAATCAAGCGTTTGCGATAACTAGCAATGAGTCTTTCACATCGCTGTTGAGGAATTTTGGCCCAGTCGTCTTTGCAGAATTGTTTTAATTCAGCCATATTGGAGGGTTTCAGAGCATGAACTGCCTTTTTAAGGTCATGCCACAGCATCTCAATTGGATTCAAGTCCAGACTCTGACTAGGCCACTCCAAAACCTTCAATGTTAAGTTGTCAATCTCGCCTTCATTCTTGCTTGATGGGTTCGGAGCCGATCCTCGGCTCCGACTCGGCACTTGCTAAGCTCGAGAGTCACTTTTACCAGCTCGAGGCAGCCCCATATCCCATGATGCAAGGCGGTAAGTACCCAGATCTCGTTTGCCGCTTCGCTGATGAGGTCCTCCTTTTACCAGCTCCTTGTAAGTGAATTATTACTTTACTATTTTAGCCCCTTTTTACTAAAAAACCTTAAATTATTAGTTTTAACTTAGTTTTAATTCCTTTCTGACAGAAAATTTCCCTGTCTCCTCAAAACTTTTAGTCAGACTAAAACCCATCCCATCCCCCCCCTGCTAGGGTGTGTGTGTGTGTCTGTTAGTGATACCTTTTGGTATATTTAATTTAATTTCTTGGACTGGTGTGTGTGTGTGTTTTACACCATGTCTAAAGAAAGGGTCTCAGGCTTTAAGAAGTGTGACTCGTGCTGTCAGCAGATGTCTCTGACAGACGGTCACACTTCTTGCCTGTACTGTCTGGGGCCTCTTCACCTGCAGGACTCCTGTGCTATATGTCATTCTTTTAGCCAGAGAGTCCTGCAGGAAAGAAGAAATAAATTGATTTTGAGGGGCCTTCTTAAGCCGGAGGGCTCCCCGGGTAAGTCGGCCCCATCTAAGACTTCTAAGTCTTCCAAGGCCCAGGCTTCTGTGTCCAAGCCTGTGGCCTCGGCTCCGACTCATTCAGAGTCTAGATCGGCTCCGGCTGGAGCCGATTCTGGGTTACCTAAACCTTCGGCACCGATAGCTATCGGTGCCGACTCTGGTTCGACCACTTCGGTGTCGGCTCTGATCGGTTCTGACCACCATGTGGCCCAGGCATCGGTGTCGGCTCCGATCGGCTCCGACACCCTTACATTTATGGCCTTATCGGCTCCGGCTGGAGCCGATACATCGAAGCTACCTGTCGGTGCCGATAAGTTGTCGGCTCCGACAGTTTCAGTAGTTTCATCGGCTCCGATGGTTCCTTCGAGGAAGAGGTCTAGGTCCCTTCCTTGGAGCCGATACTTCGGCTCCGGCCGCCTCTCCTTCGGAGCGGAGCCATCGGAGCCGATCTTCAAGGTCATCCAGGCTTTCTGACCATGATTTGGAGAGAGTGGTCAGTAGACTACTAAAGTCACAGGCACTGGCCCAAATGCTACATAGTCCGTCTCAGCAGACACTATTAGTCCACACCCATTGCAGTTCCTCCTTCGACTCTACCACAGAGTTTGGAGTTGGAGTCTTGAATAGTTTCTGCTACGGCTGAGGGACAGATACCCCCTTCTGCTCCTTCAGCCTCTACTCTTATCTCCTCTTGAGACCTTCCTTAGAGGGATTCGGTGGCCGGGCTTCCTGGTCTCCTCCGAGGGTGAGTGGCATCGGACCCTTGTCCGACCCGCTCTTCCCCTTGGAGCCTCGGCCTAGTGAGCTCGGCTCCGACATCTGCCTCGGAGCCTTCCTTTCGGTGGGTCCTGGAGTTCCTAGCTCTTCGAGCGGGTTCTCTCGGACCTCCCTGGGAGGGGAGCCTTGAGGTGATGAAGAGTGCTGGCCTCGGGACTCAGCCAGCAGTCTGTTCCCTTAGCTCCTCCCTCTATAGTGCCTGTTGACATCTCTGCCACTTCTCTTGCTCCCGGACCCAGAGATCCTCCGCCTCAGGTTTCCCCACTGGGAATATCCCCTCTTCTGAGGACTCTCCTGATTTGTCGGGTGATCCTCCAGGAAGAGGACTTGTAAGAGGAAACATAGACTCCCGAGTCTATCACCGGATACTGACTTAGATGAGTCAGAGGGATCCCCAAGATCCCCTCTGAGGATGTCTCCTTCTCAGACATCCTAGAACTCCTTAGACAGAGGGGAAACTGGCCCACCAACAATCCCTCTGAGGATGAGTCTGTATACCTGGAGGCGTTTGGATCTCGGCCCTCCACCTCCTGGGTGTCTCCGCCTTTCGACCCCCTTATGCAGGTTATTGCCCGAAAGGCGTGGACTGCTCCTGACTCTGTAGAGCCTGTCCCTAGGAGGCCTTCTAAATTTATTACTGCCCCGTCGGACAAGCAATTCCTTACAAAAGGTGTCCCCGCTGATGCCATGGTGGTGGCGGCTGCCACCAAGAAGGAACTTGCAGATCCTTCCGTACCTGTCCATCCTCCTAAGGACTCTAGGACCATGGATAGATATGGTAAGCGGATGTTTTCTTCAGCGACCTTTGCTATGCGTTCGCTGAACTATCTTTGTCACTTCACCAGACTCCAAAGGAGTATCCTTAAGGAGCTAGGTGAAGTTGTGCAGGATCCTACAGCTGCGGGGCTCAGGAAAAATTGCTTCGCAGCTAGGAACCCTTAACTCCATTGCAAACTCCTCCATGCGGCTTATATCATATGCTGCTGATGGAGCAGTAGGGCCGCAGGTACAGGTGTGGCTCTTAGGCGCCAAGCCTGGATGCGACTATGTAATTTTGCAGATCCCTTTAAGGCGTCCTTCACAAACTCTCCCTTTGATGGGTCAGCTTTGTTTGGCCCTCAAGTGAAGGAAAGCGTTGACCAGGTGTGAGCAGGACGGCAAAACTCTTTCTGCCAGGAGTCCGTTTTCCACCCTTCTAGACCTTATCCCAAAGGACAGAAGGGTGGCAAAATGTGGTTCCGCAAATCCCAAGGAGTCACGCCGGATTCACGTGGTCAGTTTACCCCTAGAGGCAGAGGGGGTAACAACAACAGACGCCGCTCTAGAGGCATAGGGGGTCCACAAAACCAGGGAAACAGAGAATGTTAAGTTGTCTATCTCGCCTTCATTCTTGCTGGATGGGTTCGGAGCCGACCTCGGCTCCGACTCGGCCACTCTAAAGCTCGAGAGTTGGTTCCACCGGCTCGAGGCTCCCCTTATATCCCACAATGCTAGGCAATAGTTACCTCAGATCTCGTTTGCCGCTACAGCTTCGAGGTTGGTTGTTCTACCGGTTCCTGGTGAGTTTAAGCTTTTTTCTATTAAAAGTTACTCTGTTTCCCCCTTTTTTAGTTTAATTATTGTCAAATTAGTGTAGTTCATTGAACTTTATCCCCGACCTAATTTTTCCCGTTTTTCTTTAAAAGAACTTTTAGTTCTTCCCTTGGGCCTTGGGCCTTCCCTTCCCTAGGGAGTGTTTGTGTAGTTTAAGCTACTGTTTACTGTACTTTATTTTTAGTATTTTTTACTAAAGTAATTTTTCTGACAGGGTATAACTGGTGTGTTTGAGTGTGTGTTTGTGTTCACCAGTTAGGCTATGTCTAAGGAAGCAAAGGTCTCGGTTCAAGAAGTGTGATCGTGCTGTCAGAAAATGTCTCTGACAGACGCTCACACTTCTTGTGTCTATTGTCTGGGCCTTTGCACCTGCAGGACTCTTGTGCTGTCTGCCATGGCTTCAGCCCCAGGGTCCTGCAGGAAAAAAAAAACAAGCTCATATTGAGAGGCTTGTTGAAGCCTGAGGATTCCCTGTCTGTCTCAACAGGAAGCCCTCCAAGGCATCGAGGTCTTCGGCTCGGCTACAGGCGAGACCTCAGGTTGTTCAACCTTGCCTTTATCGGCTCCGGCTGGAGCCGATAAGACTCAGTCCACAGTTTCTGTGGCTTCTCGCTCGGCTGGAGCCGAGGTTATCGAGTACCCGTGTCAGCTCCGGCGAGATCTTGGGCCGACAACCAGAAAGAGGTCTAGGTCACCCTCTCTTGGCTCCGTTCATTCGGCTCCAGGATCTCCCTGCTGTCTGAACGGAGCCAAAGGTCTCATTCCTCTAGGTCATCGAGGTTGTCCGATCATGACCTTCAGAGGGTGGTGAGTCGACTACTCAAGTCTGAGGCACTAGCCCAGATGCTTCAGAGCCCGACTCATCAGTCGGTGCCTGTCGGTCCATCAACTCCTTCCTCCTTCGACTCTTTTGAGCTCGGGCGGGTCGTGTCGAACCGAGACTGTGGTTACCTCGGGCCGAGACAATTGTCTTGGCCCGTCCGCCGCTCCGTTTTCTTCCATGGAGGAATCTCGGCGCCGGACTTCCCTCGTCGGCTCCGAGGGGTGAGTGGCATCGGACCCTTGTCCGACCCCTCCTCTCGGTGCTTGGCTGGTGAGTTCGGCTCCGACATCGGCCGAGCCATCACTGTCGGTGCCGAGGGGTCCTTAGCTCTTGGAGCGGGACCTCTGGCTCTGCCTGACAGGGGTGCTTCGAGGTCATGCGGAGTGTGTTAGAGCCTGGCTCTACTCCACAGTCGGCTCCGTCAGCCCCTCCCTCTATGCTGCCTCAGGGTAAGTCGACTCACTCCCTCATCCCTGACCGCAGAGAGCCAACTCCTCAGGAGCTCCCTTTGGGATTTCATCCTCTTCGAGGCCTCTCCTGATTTGGCAGAAGAGCCCCTCGGAAGAGGAAGTGCAAGAGGAAGCACATTGACTCACCTGAGTCTATCACGCCGACACAGATCTGGATGATTCTGAGGGTTCCCCGTTCCCCTTCTGAAGATGTCTCATTTGCAGACATTCTGGAGATCCTTAAACAGAGGGAAATTGGCCAGCCCTCAACCCTTCGGAGGACGAATCTGTGTATCTTGAGGCGTTTGGCTCTCGTCCTTCCACCTCCTGGGTGTCCCCCCCCTCCGACCCCCCCATGCAGGTGGTTGCAAAAAAGACATGGGCGGCTCCTGGTTCAGTGGACCCCACTCCCAGGAGACCCTCCAAATTCATCACAGCTCCATCAGACAAGGAATTTTTATCAAAAGGAGTCTCTGTGGATGCTATGGTGGTTGCTGCCGCCACAAAGAAGGAACTGGCTGATCCTTCAGTGCCTGTCCATCCACCTAACAAGGAATCTAGGTCCAAGGATAGGTACGGAAGCGGATGTTCTCCTCAGCGACATTTACTATGCGTTCGCTGAATTACCTGTGCCATTTCACTCGTCTTCAAAGAGACTTGATCAAAGAAGCGAGTGAAATGCTGAAGGACCCTACAGCTGCGGGTTTCAAGAGAAAATGAACACGCAGCTGGCTATCCTAATTCTATTTCCAACTCCTCCATGCGCCTCCTCTCTTATGCGGCGATGGAGCGAGCAGAGCCAGGAACAGGGGTAGCCTTACGAGGCACGCCTGGATGCGGCTATGCAATTTTGGAACCTTTCAAGGCGTCTTTCACGAACTCCTTTTGATGGATCATCTCTTTTTGGTCCACAAGTGAAAGAGACCCTGACTAGGTGCGAGACTGATGGCAAGACCCTTTCTGCCGTCGAGTCCGTTTTTCTACTCCTTCTAGGCCTTACCCCAAAGGCCAGAAGGGGAAAGATGTGGTTCCGTAAACAATCCCAAGGGACTTCCTGACGCACAGAGTCGGTTCCCGCCAGAGGCAGAAGGGGAACAACAATGGTAGACGCCGCCTAGAGGCAGAGGGGTCCAGAACCAGGGCAATCGAGAAACGTTCTCCGAGAAGCCCTTTCAGCATCCCTGAGGTGTTGCCCGACTGCCCATCTTCCGGGGCAGTCGGGGGGAGATTGTCACTGTTCCCAGAAGCCTGGCTATCCTTGACACAAGACAAATGGGTACAGTCCATCATTTCGAAGGTTATTCTATTCCCTTTCTTCGCTTCCAAATCAGTCAAAAAATCTCTTCCAGATGTTCCACCGCTCAAAGGGATATTGCAGCTTTGGAAATTTCAAAACTGCTTGCAAAAAGAGCTATTCAGCCAGTGCCAGCAGACCAACTAGGATCCGGAATCTACTCAAGGTTCTTTTTAGTTCCAAAGAAAACAGGGACTGGAGACCAATTTTGGATCTCAGTATCTTGAACAGATCAGTCAAGAAAACAAGATTTCGGATGGTCACGCTGCAATCCATTCTTCCCCTATTGGGAAAAGGAAACTGGATGTGCTCTATAGACCTTCAGGACGCGTACTATCACATAAAATGAACAGGCGCTCCAGAAGATTCCTCCGCTTCAGGCTGGGAACCAGTCATTTTCAATTCAGGGCCCTGCCCTTTGGTCTCACCACTGCCCCGGTGTTTACCAAATGCATGGCAGTGGTAGCTTCTCACCTGAGACGACAAGGATTCCAGGTGTTTCCATATTTGGACGACTGGCTCCTCACAGCTCCCACCAAGCATCTACTTCTGATGGCCAGAGATTACACTTTTCGCGTCTGTCAAAGACTGGGTATCTCAATAAATTGCGAAAAGTCTGTTTTGTCGCCTTGTATTATTACCTACATAGGCAAAATTAGATACTGTAAACATGTCTGCAACACTAACGAACCAAAGGATATCAGACATTCAAAATTGGTATCACTACTTCTCAACAACAACAGAGCCAAAGCCAGATTAGTTCTAAAGGTGTTGGGAATCATGGCAGACCATACCCTCCTTCCATTGGCCAGATACCACATGCGGATCCTTCAGTGGATGCTCTTTTCTCAATGGTCATACCAGGAACTTCCAATGTCTCACACCATTATGATCACGCAAGCGTGCAAAAGCATCTCATGTGGTGGATGTCTTCCCCAGCTCCTGTTGGGAGACCATTTGTTCCACCTCCTCCGGTTGCTACTCTGACAACGGATGCCTCCCTGATCGGGTGGGGGGCATTATCAGGGCAGGACAGTCCAGGGCACATGGCAACCAAGCGAATGCCACTTGCACATAAATGTTCTGGAGATGAGAGCAGTGCTTTTAGCGTTGCAAGCCCTTCAACACTCTCTTCCCTTGGGAACGATTGCAATACAGACAGACAATATGTCTGTAGTGTGGTACATCAACAAACAAGGCGGAACCAGATCATACCCCCTGTGTCGAGAAGCACTCAGACTGTGGCAATGGGCGATTTCTTCTCAGCGTTTTCTGATAGCAGCACATCCCGGAAGTCCAATCACATTGCGGGCAAGTTGAGCAGAGCTATTCTCATGCCTCACCAGTGGTCTCTGAAAGACACTGTAGTGAGAGAGATTTTTCTCAAGTGGGGTCAGCCTTGCTGCGATCTTTTGCTACTCCCCAAAACAGCAAGTGCATAGGACCCTTCACTCTATTCCCCTTACCAGGCCAACCCAGCAGGGACGCTAGTCCAAGTTTGGCCCGGGACTTCTGTATGCATTTCCTCCTTTCCCACTGATCTCTCAGGTAATACAGAAAGCTATCGCTCAGAAGGCCTCATTGATCCTCATTGCTCCTTACTGGCCTCGACAAGTGTGGTTCCCCTTTCTGCATCGATTTCTTGTGGAGCGACCGTGGAATCTGGACCTAGTTCCAGATCTTTTGATCCATCAGTCGGGTCAGTTTCATCGCTCCCTCCCTCTCTGAACCTCACTGCTTGGTTCCTCCACTTCCAACCGTAGCCAGGCTTCCTCAATTATCTCACTCTGTTAGAGATATTTTGATAGCTTCCCATAAATCTTCCACCGAAAGATTTATTTGAGTAAGTGGAAGCGATTTTCATATTGGGCACAAGGAAAGGGCGTAGATCCTTTCACCGCTTCCATCCATCTAGTCCTCTATTTTCTTGCTGAACTCTTCCATGCAGGTTTTTTTTTAAATTTTTCCATTTTTAACCTTTTTTTAAGGTTTCAAATTTTTGGGGCCCCGCCTTTAAAATTTTCCCTTTAAAAATTTTTTTTTTTTCCCTTGGATCCTCCAGTCTTCTCATCCTCTCCTCAGGCAGTTTCTGAGAGGAATTAAAAATGTAAACCACCTAGAAGCCACCATTGCCAGCATGGGACTTGAACTTTGTGCTAGAAAAATTGACACTTCCTCCTTTGAACCAGCAGCAACAGCAGGATTACAATACTTATCATGGAAAACTGCTTTCCTGCTGGCAATCACTTCAGCAAGAAGGGTATTTGAGCTACAGGCATTAATGGCAGTACAGCCCTTCCTGATCTTCCATCAAGATAGTGTCCATGAGAACAAATCCTACTTTTATGCCTAAGGTGGTCTCCAGAGTATCCTTAAATCAGGCTATCCACCTACCTACATTCTCCCCCAACCCACAGAACAGGGCAGAAAGACTGTTGCATACCTTGGATGTACATAGACAATTACGCTACTACCTGGACAGGACCAAGGGCAATAAAAAAACTGACCAGCTACTGGTAGCATATGCAACAGGAATGGAAGGAAAAGCAATTTCAAAACAGACAATCTCTAAGTGGATAGGAAATTGCATTAGATTTTGTTACTCCTACCATGGGAAGAAAACTCCAGAAAACATCAGGCCTCACTCTACAAGGGCTACAGCCACTACCACAGCTTTTCTACGAGGAGTGGCTACCAAAGACATTTTAGAGGCTGCTACTTGGAGCTCCGTGCATACATTGCCAAGCATTATAATTTACCTCTATACTCTAGATCCCGAGCAGGTTTTGCCACTGCTGTTTTGCAAGGGATCTTAACTACACCATAATTTTATTTCTCCTCCTCCCCCAGTTTGGCTATGGTATTCTACCCATTTGTAGGACTGCAGATGCATCCTTGAAGGACATAGTACAGTTTTGTACCTACCATAAATGTAGATGTCCGATAGGAATGCATCTGCAGTCAGGATTACCCACCCTCCTTCCCCTCTGTGGTACTCCTAGGGTATTTGCCCATCTTGTAGCTAGCTGGGGGAATCTATTATGGTGTATTTGTTTGTATATATGTACATACATGCTTATATTTTGTTTGCTCTCTACTATTTGGAATCATTTGCATTTATCCAAATTTAGCCTTCCTAGAGGGCACCTCCCATCTGGGGCAAGAAACACTGAGGAAAATGGCGTCGGCTCATGCCTTTATACCCGAATAACTGCAGCTATAACGTCGGGTGAAGTGCGACACCAGCCGAGGCCAGACCCAGACTTTGGAATCCGGCCGACCGAAGGGCTGCCTGACGACAGGACAACCCATTTGTAAGGACTGCAGATGCATTCCTATCGGACATCTACATTTATGGTAGGTACAAAACTGTACTTTTTTTTGCATGTTTGTCACACTTAAATGTTTCAGATAATCAAATAAATTAAAATTTTAGACAAAGATAACCCAAGTAAACAATAAATGCAGTTTTTAAGTGATGATTTTATTTATTAAGGAAAAAAATCCACATCTGCATGGCCCTATGTGAAAAAGTAATTGCCCCAAACCTAATAACTGGTTGCGCCACCCTTAGCAGCAACAACTGCAATCAAGCTTATAACTAGCAATGAGTCTTTCACATCGCTGTTGAGGAATTTTGGCCCAGTCGTCTTTGCAGAATTGTTTTAATTCAGCCATATTGGAGGGTTTCAGAGCATGAACTGCCTTTTTAAGGTCATGCCACAGCATCTCAATTGGATTCAAGTCCAGACTCTGACTAGGCCACTCCAAAACCTTCAATGTTAAGTTGTCAATCTCGCCTTCATTCTTGCTTGATGGGTTCGGAGCCGATCCTCGCTCCGACTCCGCACTTGCTAAGCTCAAGAGTCACTTTTACCAGCTCGAGGCAGCCCCATATCCCATGATGCAAGGGTACCCAGATCTCGTTTGCCGCTTCGCTGATGAGGTCCTGCTTTTACCAGGTCCTGGTAAGTGAATTATTAGTTTACTATTTTAGCACCTTTTTACTAAAAAACCTTAAATTATTAGTTTTAACTTAGTTTTAATTCCTTTCTGACAGAAAATTTCCCTGTCTCCACAAAACTTTTAGTCAGACTAAAACCCATCCCATCCCCCTGCTAGGGTGTGTGTGTGTCTGTTAGTGATACCTTTTGGTATATTTAATTTAATTTCTTGGACTGGTGTGTGTGTGTGTTTTACACCATGTCTAAAGAAAGGGTCTCAGGTTTAAAGTGTGACTCGTGCTGTCAGCAGATGTCTCTGACAGACGGTCACACTTCTTGCCTGTACTGTCTGGGCCTCTTCACCTGCAGGACTCCTGTGCTATATGTCATTCTTTAGCCAGAGAGTCCTGCAGGGAAGAAATAAATTGATTTTGAGGGGCCTTCTTAAGCCGGAGGGCTCCCGGCTAAGTCGGCCCCATCTAAGACTTCTAAGTCTTCCAAGGCCCAGGCTTCTGTGTCCAAGCCTGTGGCCTCGCCCGACTCATTCAGAGTCTAGATGGCTCCGCTGGAGCCGATTCTGGTTTAAACCTTCGGCACCGATAGCTATCGGTGCCGACTGTCACCACTTCGTGTCGGCTCTGATCGGTTCTGACCACCATGTGGCAGGCATCGTGTCGGCCCGATCGGCTCCAACACCCTTACATTTATGGCGTATCGGCTCCGCTGGAGCCGATATCGAGCTACCTGTCGGTGCCGATAGTTGTCGGCTCCGACAGTTTCAGTAGTTTCATCGGCTCCGATGGTTCCTTCAGGAAGAGGTCTAGGTCCCTTCCTTGGAGCCGATACTTCGGCTCGCCTCTCTCTCGGAGCGGAGCCATCGGAGCCGATCTTCAAGGTCATCCAGGCTTTCTGACCATGATTTGGAGAGTGGTCAGTAGACTACTAAAGTCACAGGCACTGGCCCAAATGCTACATAGTCCGTCTCAGGAGACAACTAAAAGTTCACACCCCAGGAGTTTTTCCCTCTCCCTGGGGTTTGGATTTCCAGTTCAGAGCCCTGCTTTGGCTGAGGGACAGACCCCGTTTGCTCCTTCAGCCTCACTTTATCTCATCTGAGACCTCCTTAGAGGGATGGTGTCCGGTTTCCCGGTCTGCTCCGTCAGGCACCGGCATCACCCTTGTTCACCCGTTCTAAATCTTTGTCCCTCCCTTGGGCCCCTCGAAAATCTCCTCAAAGTCTTCCTTCGGGGGGTCCTGATTTCCTAGTCTTCATAGGCTCCTTGAACCTCTTGGGAGGGGACCCTTACGAGGTGAAAGAGTGTCAGACTCAGAACTCAGCCAGGATCTTTCCCTAGCAAGGTCAAGGCCTGTTAAACAAGTCTGAGTTCTCATGCTCGGCCCAAATGATCCTCCCCTCGGTTTTCTACTGGAATTCTTCTTGGAGGTTCCTCCTGTGGTCGGGGACCTCCAAGAAGGCACTTTAGGACACAGACTTCAAATCTTTACTTGGTGGTCACTTCTCCAGGGGATCCCCAAGATCCTCTTTGTATCTCCTTCCAGACATCCTAGAACCCCTTTGACAGGGTGGCGCCCCATAATCGCAGGATGAGTCAGTATACCTGGAGGCTCGAGCCTCCTCCATCCACCTCCTGGGTGTTTTCGCTTCGACCCCCTTAAGATTTGCTGTAGGGCGTGCAGTCCTACTCAGAAACACCCCCTGGTAGGCTTGTAATAAAACAGGGCGGAATCAAGTCCTACCCCTTGTGTCGAGGCCAGACTGTGGCAATGAAGATCTCCTCTCATCGGTTTCTGGTAGCAACGCACATCCCTGGGAAAACCAACATTTTAGCGGACAGATTGAGCAGAGCTATTCTCATGCCTCAATGGTGGTCTCTCAAGCAATCTATAGTGGAGGAGATTTTTCTGGAATGGGGTCATATGTTGCGATCTTTTGCTACTCCCAAAACAGCAAATGCCCAGACTTCTTCTCTCTCTTCCCTCTGTCAGGCCATCCCCCCAGAGACGCTCTGACCCAGGATTGGCCCCAGGGACTTCTTTATACTTTTCCTCCTTTTCCTCTAATCCCTCAGGTTATCCAGAAAGCTACCGTTTTGAGAGCCAAAATGATTCTCATTGCTCCTTATTGGCCTCGACAAATTTGGTTTCCGTTCCTCCATCGTCCCCTTTTGGTGCAGCCGTGGCATCTGGACCCAGTGCCAGATCTTCTGATTCACCAATCCGGTCAGCTGCACCGGTCTATCCCCTCTCTCAACCTCACAGCATGGTTGCTCCACTTCCTTCCTTAGCCAGGCTTCCTATGATCTCTAACCCTGTTAGAGACATCCTAGTAGCTTCATTAAAATCCTCTACCAGGAGGATTTATACAAGCAAATGGAAGCGTTTCTCTTATTGGGCTAAAGCCAAGAATATCGATCCCTTCACTGCCCCAGTTCAGGCAGTTTGGACTTCTTAGCGGAGATTTTTCATGCAGGCTCCTCTTCTTCCACAGTTAGAGTTCAACTGGCTGCTATCTCGAACTTTCATGTCGGGATCGCAGATCACAATATCATGTCCCATAGGCTTTGTAAAGCCTTCTTGAATGGAATTTTCCTGCTAAAGCCTCCAATCAGGAATCCTCCTCCTCAATGGGATCTAAATTTAGTGCTGACATCCTTGATTCTTCCCCCCTTCGAGCCAGCTGTTTCTTGCTCCCTAAAATTTCTTTCTTGGAAAACATTATTCCTAGTAGTTATTACATCGGCCAGGAGGGTGTCTGAACTTCATGCTCTTTCGGTTCGACCCCCCTATTTGGTCTTTCACAAGGACAGAGTATCATTGAGAACTAATCCGACTAGTGTGGTCTCCTTTAAGCCCCCCGAGCCGGCGGAAAACAGTACTCAAGCCGCTGAATCACTCTCAAATGCCTTCTACCAGCACCTGCAGGACTGCATGGATAAGGCAATCCCAAGCAAAACAAAGACTCTCTGTACCAAAGGCAAGCGTCCACTCTGGTGGACCCCAGCCATAAACAAACTCTACAACAAAAGGAGAAAGCTACTACAAGATAGAGCAAAATCCTTAAAAGGTAAGACACCCTTGATCACTATAAGTAAAAAACTAAGAGCTCTCATAAAATCATCCAAAGCAAATTTTGAGAGAAAAATAGCTAAAGACTCAAAAGACAATCATAAGGCATTCTTTAGCTATGTTAGAAACCTGGGAGGAAACTCCCAGATATGCTCAGAACTAGTCAAAATGATGTGAAGATTACTGATCCTACAGACATTGCCAACATACTGGCTGACAGGTTCAGTGCAAACTTCCCCCTCCCCCCAAAGGAGAGATATCTATACCAAACGATTGCAGCCCCAAACATTTCCAACGCCCAAGTTAAAACTGCTCTCTCCAAAGCAAAAACACAGCATCCATGGGACCCGACGGTGTCCCCGGCTGTGTGCTCCACTTAACTCAATGAGGAATTAAACCCACAACTAGGACAGCTATTTAATCAAAGTCTTACCTCTGGATATGTACCCAGGAGTGGCGCACTGCAACTGTGGTCCCACTTCACAAAGGCGGTGCTTCACCGACCCTGGAAATTACCGCCTATTAGCTTGACAAGCCTTATCTGCAAAGCCATGGAGAGGATCATAATGCACCTCATAAATAAAGACATAGGGAATTTGCAGACCTTGGATCCAACCCAGTTTGGCTTTGTCAAAGGCAGATCATGCCTTTAAACTTGGTTGACTTTTTCAAACAGTCACCAAAGCCATTGATGAGGGAAAGGCAGTCCATACAGCCTACCTGGATCTGGCGAAGGCCTTCATACAATACCTCACTCGGGTATCATTGAAAAACTCAGCAGCTTAAATGTTAACCCATACATCACAAGATGGGTTGCAAACTGGCTGAGTGACAGAACCCACAGGGTCAGAGTTGCTGGCGCCATGTCAGACTCAAAGCCTGTCACAAGTGGGGTCCCACAGGGCTCAGTCCTGGGCCCACTCTTGTTTGGCATCTACTTTTCGAAGTACAAGCAAACACAGGAGGGTTATGGCTGACAAAGTTTGCAGATGACTGCAAACTGGGAGCCATAGTAGAAAACACATCTGACACAGATATCCTTCAGAAGGGTCTCACAGAAACGGATAACTGGTGCCAGAGCCATGGCCTAAAGTTAAATGCCAAAAATGCATAGTCATACCCCTTCGAAAAAACAAGGTTACCCCTAGCTACCAAATAGGTGGCAATCCACTGAGCACAGAAGAAGTTATCAGGGACTTGGGGACCCAGGTTGATTGTAGTCTGTCATTCGACACCCATGTAGCTAAAGTAGTTAGGAAGACCTTCTACATTGCCCACCTTATCATGAAGGGATTCTCATCTAGATCAAGGGAGGTCATGGTCTCCTTTACTCATCACTCATCAGACCAATGATTGAGTACAATGCCCAATTCGAATGTATCTGACCCGACACTTGCAGCAGCTGGAGAGACCACAAAGTTCCTCACCAAAAGGATAAAGGGTCTCAAAGATCTGTCCTATGCTGCCCGACTGAAGGAACTCCAGCTCTATTCAGTCGCTACCGCTTGCTCAGAGGTGCCCTTTGCCTGACATACCAGGCCACGTCAAACCCAGATTTGATGAATATGCTTCACCTCAAAAATCTAGATCCACCAGAGCCACAAGGGCGGAGACTTAAACCTCGACACGGCTATTAATAGGACGTGCTGGAGGGATAGATTCATCACCCAAAGACTCCCTATGCTGTGGAACAAAATCCCGGTATATGTGAGGCAGAGCACCTCGCTGGCCTTGTTCAAGAGAAATCTTGACCAATGGATGGGAGATCGCAAATATACCCCAGGGATTACCTCAGTGTCACTGCTCGACAGAGGCACAGCAAAATAATGGGTATAGTTCCCCATACTTAAGGGGTGGCGTAAGCCACAAAACGATGGGCTAGGCTTGTAAATGCCCTCGAGCAGATAGCTTAGTATGAACCTATGAACCTATGACCTTTTTGCCTAAGGTCGCCTCAAAGGCTAATTTGAATCAATCCATTGATCTCCCTGTATTTTTTCCAAACTATTCAAACAGATCGGAACAAAAATTACATTATCTTGATGTCCACCGCCAACTCCGATATTATTTGGACAGAACTAAACAATTTAAGAAATCCGATCAACTCTTTGTTTCCTATGCGGATAACAGGAAAGGCCTTCCTGTCTCTAAAGTGACTTTATCTAGATGGCTTTCTTCTGTCATCTCTGAAATTTATCTGCTCAGGGGAAAACAGCTGTGCTCAAAACCTAAAGCACATTCAACTAGGAGCTTAGCTACTTCTACAGCCTTTCAAGCTAGACTTCCTTTAGACACTGTTTGTGCAGCGGCCACTTGGGCCACTCCTCATACTTTTGTTTCCCATTACAAATTGGACTTGGCCTCCAGGGACAGAGCCAGTTTTGGCTCTACAGTCCTCAAGAGTCTGTTCCGATGAGCCACCCAGGATAGAGGTGCTAGGACGGTCCCATCAAGCAAGAATGAAGGCGAGATTGACAACTTAACATTAAGTTATGTACCTACCATAACGCTCCATGTTAGTTGTCTTCTCGCTTCTTTCTTGCACCCTCCCTCCTTCCCCCAGGCCTGGACAGACCTTTCTACAAGAGATTGTTATGCTGAAGACCATTCAGAACTGGTCCTTCTTTCATCCTGTAGGCTTTCTTTCTTCCTTTGGGAAGTATTTATGCTTGGTGCTATTGCCCTTTGTCATCAAACGAGATCTGGGTACTTACCGCCTTGCATCATGGGATATGGGGCTGCCTCGAGCTGGTAAAAGTGACTCTCGAGCTTAGCAAGTGCCGAGTCGGCTCCGAACCCTTCAAGCAAGAAAGAAGGCGAGAGAAGACAACTAACATGGAACGTTATGGTAGGTACATAACTTCTTATTTTATGTTTTTTAAGCCATTCAGAGGTGGGGCTTACTGGTGTGTTTTGGATCATTGTCCTGCTGCAGAACCCAAGTGCGCTGCAGCTTGAGATCACGAACTGATGGCCGGACATTCTCCTTCAGGATTTTTTGGTAGATGATAGAATTCATGGTTCCATCAATCACTGCAAGTCGTCCAGAAGCAGCAAAGCAGCCCCAGACCATCACACTACCATCACCATGTTTGACTGTTGGCAAAATGTTCTTTTTCTGAAATGCTGTTTTACTTGACGCCAGATGTAACAGGACACACACCTCCCAAAAATGTCAACTTTTGTTTCGCCAGTTCACAGAATATTTTCCCAAAAGACTTGGGGGTCATCAAGATGTTTTTTGGCAAAAGTGAGACGAGCCTTTATGTTCTTTTTGGTCAACTCTGCCATGCATGCAATTTTTGCCCAGTCTTTCTTATGGTTGAGTCATGAACACTGACCTAAACTGAGGGAAGTGAGGCCTACAGTTCTTTAGATGTTATTCTGGGTTCTTTTGTGACCTCTTGGATGAGTAGTTGCTGCACTTTTGGGGTAATCTTTGTAGGCCGGCCACTCTTGGACCCCACTGTTCCATGTTTTCTCCATTTATGGATAATGGCTTTCCCTGTGGTTCACTGAAGTCCCAAAGCTTTAGAAATGGCTTTGTAACCTTTTCCAGACTGATATCAATTACTTTTTCTCATCTGTTCTGTTTCTTTAGATGGCGGCATGATGTCTTCCTTTTTGGGATCTTTTGGCGTATTTCACTTTGTCTGATAGGTTTTATTTAAGTGATCTCTTGATTCAACAGGTCTGGCAGTAATCAGGCCTGGGTGTGGCTAATGAAATTGCACTCAGCTTTCCCAAAAATATGATTAACCACAGTTACTTCATGATGTAACGGGCAATTACTTTTTCAAATAGGGCCATGTAGGTTTGGATGTTTTTTTTTTCTTAAATAAAATCATTACTTACAAACTGCATTTTGTGTTTATTGGGTTATCTTTGTCTAATATTTAAATTTGTTTCATCTGAAACATTTAAGTGTGACAAACATGCAAAAAAAATAAGAAATCAGGAAAGGGGCGCAAATACCTTTTCATTGTACTGATCATGTCTGGCCTGCTCTTCCATCAAAGCCTACCTGTCTGACATCTGTGTCTCTGCTCCTTAATACTCCCATGTCCAGACATGGTCAACTTATTCCTTAAAGGGGTACTGCATCATAGACTACCAAGGAAGCCCATTGCCCCTCCTTGAGATCTTAAATTTGCGATAGAAGTTACTTTGCATCCTTTTTGAACAGGCTAAGCAAACCTCAGATTCCACACCTGGAAAACTATTCTACTTCTAACTTGCTTCAGCTAGGAGAGTCTCAGAGCTTCAGGCTCTCATGGCCATCCTGCCCTTTCTTATTTTTGGTAAGGACAGGGTGACCTTGAGAGCTAACCCTTCATACCTAAAGTAGTGAATGAACTGTCATGTAACCAGGCTGTAAATCTCAACTTTCCCAACCGACAGAATGGAGTGGAAAGATTTCTATACACTAGACATTCATAAACCATTTAGATTCTGTCTGGACGAATCCATTAGAAAATCTGACCAACTGTTTGTCTCCTTTATGCAGTCAAAATTGGGCCAACCAGTGTCTAATAAAGCTGTTGGAAGCTGGATCTCTAAGGCCATCTCCTCTTGTTATTCTATACATAGTAAGTCTTTGCCCTCGAGCTCATTCTGCCAGGGCAGTAGCATCATCAGGGACATTCTACAAAGGGGTTGTTTCCAGGACCATACTAGAAGCGGTCATTTGGTCCTCAGTACACACTTTCACTATACACTACAGGATTGATTTCATCCCAAGGTCTAAAGCTGCCTTCACTAGGTTAGTCTTTTTGGGCCTCTTAGACAGTTTGGCAACTCACTGACCAGTCACACTTGTATCGCCTTCAGCGCCAGGAATCACCCATTCATTTATGAATACAGCAGCAGTGATTTTAATCAGGACCTAGTGCAGTTGGGTAATAAGAAATGCAGCAGGATCCAGACAAAGTACTGAAAATAATATATAATCCTCTGTTGTGATAATGGCCCCCAAGGTTCTTTTCTTGAGTAATGTTGGGGGGGAGGGGGTCCCTCCATTCTGGTGCCTTTCCTCTGGTTGATCACCACTCCGAAGGTCAGAGAGGTTAGAGAGTCTAAAGGGATCTCAAGTGTATCAATATCCATGTGGAAAATGTCCTCCCAATCTGCTTCTTGGCTATATATACCAAGTCTTGTTTTACATTCAGGGACGAAAGGTGCATAGTGTTTGAATGAAAATTCTTGGATTTTACGTCTTTGCAGTGTGGTTAGCTGTTACTTTCTCTGGTACAGAGTATGGAACTGTTTGAGGACTTGGTTATACATTTATTTTTCACTACTTGGTCTGGATCCTGTTGTGTTTCTTCTTAGTCTGGAGTGTCTTGATTTCTTCACAGTTCCACAATTTAACATAACAGTAGATGTCCTGCTGATCAGTGTTGCAACATTCCTTACCACCCTCCTTCCTGTTTGCATTCCTCTTCCAGAATTTCACTGCCACTCTGTTTCTCCTCCCTCCATCCATATACTGTAAGCAGCATCATAGAGTAAAAGGGGCCTTCTTACTAGTTCATGCTGTGTCCCTCCTAGCTGACAAGTCTCACTGTCAGAGGTCTTCATGTTGCTGGCATGGAGATAGTTGGGGAATTACACTGGTACGTCTGCCTATAGACTTGTACTCTTACAAGTTGGTGACACTTCAGATGTACATTCCTGGAAAGGTAAAGCTTTGGTTCCCAGATCGGATGTCTGCAATGATAGTTCATTATGAGCAGTAGACTGACAGAGATGGCTGACAGGTGGGCTTTGATGGAAAAATAGGCTAGACCTGTATGCATGAGCTCACACAAGATGTTTTAGTTTGGACAGTACCTGTGATTCTGTAAGTTCATACACAGCTGTATTTTCTCTCAGGTACTCATGTATTTCAAGCAGAGGTTATAGAACCAGTTACTGCAACACAAAAAAGGATTTTACTCCAGAATCTTTTTGGCACCAAAAAAGAAACTATATTGTCTGAATTTGGGTACTATCAAGACAGGTGTTTAGGCAAGACAAATCTAAGTGCTCACCCTGCAGACGGTCCTATCCCTTCTTCCAGCTTACTGTTTCATGGTGACTTTTAGATCTGAAAGATTATCATCATCACATTTCAGTTGCTGCCAACTTCAGGAAATGTCTGAGATTTGCTGTGTCTGGCTCACATTATTAGTTTTCTGCATTAGACTTGTGGCTGTCTGCTGTGCCTCTAGTTTTCATGAAGTGCCAGGCTCCTGTGGTTGCTTAGTGAAGGACCAATGGCATCGACACTTTCCTTTATTTAAATGATTTGCTGATTTGTGCAGAGTCATCATTTTCAGGTGTTTAGAATCATTTGACAAGGTCTTTACCATTGTAGCTCACTTGAGCTTCAAGTTGAACCTGGAAAAAGTCCTGTTTCATACTCAAAGAATTGTCTTCTGGGGTATATGATAGATCTAGAAAAAAAGAATATCCTTTCTACCTGAAGACAAAGTCCTGACTTATCAGAACATTTTCAGGAGTTTCTTTGTTCAAGAAGCTGCCTTCGCAAGAGAGTTTCTCAGAATTATAGGCATCATGGCTTTTAATGATCCTCATGATGCCACTGGCCAGACTCCACATAAGAAAAGTTCAGTGGTATTTAAAAAAATAAAATAAATAAAATTGGTCCCAGCAGCTTGCATTCCTTATAGTTTCAAGTTACAGTGGTGGAGGGATCAGTTATCTTTCAATCCATGCCTACCCATCTCCCTCCAGATCCCAGGTCAGTCAATCCAGACAAACTTGTCAGATTTTGTATGGTGAACAGGGTGAAAGGAAGTTCATGTGCAAGGTGAATGGGGTCCGTCTGACACTACAAAGAGCATAAACATCAAAGAAATGTTAGCAGTGATTCAGGCCTTAAATGATGTCCTTTGATGTCACTGTTGCAGTATTTCTTACACTAGGGATCCCATGTCAAGGGTAGCCCAACGTCTGGCCAGTATACAAAGACTTGGGTTGTTATAGGTACGTCATACATCACACACATGCTCCCTGCTCATAGCTTAGGGCATAAAGGTGACTTATGGACGTACCGTCCTCAGAACAACTTTGCCGCCAGTCCGAACTCCATCTTCAGTTGTTGGTCTGAACGCTCCTTCTGCTGGGAATCGAGCTGTTTCCTGTAAGTGCCCCATTTGTTTTTTGTGGTTGTAAGGTTGCATGTCATCCAGAAAGGGAAAATGCCAGTGTGGGAGACAGATTCCCCATAAGGACTGTCACGAGCAGTTTTTGTTTTGCTTGTGTGATTCTCACTGACATATGTTGCGCCCTATTTGTCAGGCGTTTGCCCCTAAAACTCTTCGTAGTCATCTCTCCTCTTTAATCATCTACCTGGAAAACCAGTGTCTTAAGTTGTTGGTGCAGGGTACAATGGCAGAATCATCCTGGCCCCGAGGGTCAGTTGTTTGCTAAGAAGGTCAAGAAAGCTAGGTCAGATTCTACTGCTGTACTGCCTCCCTTGGATGTCTCTTGAGGCTGGTGAAAGCTAGGAGGATCACTCTGCTTGTCCATAGAATTCTTCTGCTGCGATCGCTTCGGAGGCCAACCTGGATCTGGCCTGTCGCATGTCTTCGGAGGCTCTGCTGATGTCTGTTTCAGATGTTCAGGGAAAATCGTATCTGATTATATCTGAGGAACCAAGAGGTGTTCCTCAGATTCTTGCTAAGGAGGAGATTCCCACTATGTTGCTTGAGTCTCGGCAGGGGTCTGAATTTCCTAAGATGTTTAGGGCTGACATCCTTTAAAGAAAAAGCAGAAGGAAAGCATAGTTCCCCTGCTGCTAAGAATCCTCTGCACAAATGGCAGGATTTTGCACAGGGGATGTCCTTCTATTCTCATGTTGCAGTATTCTCACATGTGGGACCCTCCACCTCAGGCGACCGTCCATGTCATCTAGGAAGGGAAAATGTAAGTGCAGTCAGCAAGTTCCGCACAAAGATACAAATTATCTCTGCTTGTTTTGCTTAGGGCCATCCCATGACTATACAGTGTGTAAAATCTGCCAGTTTGTCCTTAAGACACTTGGTATGGATCCTGAATCGGCTGTCCAGGTGGCGCCACCTAAAAAGAAGGCCAAGGTCTCTAGGCCTGACACTGCGCCTCCAACTTATGACGTCCCGCCAGCTTACGGTCTAGGGGCTGAGGAACATCCGATAGTACTGGCAACTTCGGCAGGTACCATATTGGAAGCCACCATTGCTTCTTCAGGCAGCACGTCTGTGGAGGTTTCTGCAACGTCTGTCTCTGCCGATGTTGGGGGGGGGCCTGGCTCACCCGTACGGCCACCATTAGTCACTTCCAAAGAAGGCATTACAACCCCAAGCCTGAAATCTGATACCAGTCCTTTAGCCTCTCAGACAACTTAAGACTAGGAAAAAGAAAAGACTAGGCATTTCTCTCCCAGTGGAGGATCAGCCTGACTGGCAGGTATTTTCCCAGTCACTCTGTCAGGCCATTATGGCCCAGAGGCTTACTGCCTCACAAACTCCTGCCCTGCCAACTTTCAAGTCCCAGGCCTGCCTCTGCTAGCTCCATACCACCTCCGCAGACTCCAGAGGAAGACGACTTCTTCTTCTGAGTCTCTCACTTATGCCTCCCAGTTGGCCTCTCCCCTGGAATACTGCTCCCCAGATGAGGATTCCTTGGAAGGAGACTCCCCACCAGAAGACATAACCTTTAGGGAAACAATCTCCAAAATGAGAGAATATTTCAAGTGGGACTCACCCAAATGACTGAGGTACTGAAGAGATACTTAGAGCTTCTTCAGAGGGAGCCCCTCTCCCTCTGCTATTCCTCTTGTGATTCCTGCATACTTGGTTATCTTTGCCTCTGCTTCCAAGACCCCAGAATCCCAGCCGCAGGCCCCAAAAAGGCCAGACAGGTTCTACAAGGTTCCTGATGATTATAAATATCTTATCCAACCTTCCATGGCAGACCCAGCTGTGATTGCTGTGGCTGCTGACAAATAATCTAGGGAGATCCCATCCTCTTCTCTGCTGCCATCAGATAAGGGCACTAAAGTGGTGGACAGGCTAGGAAAGAAGATCTACACTTCTCAACCCTGGCCTTTAGGGCTATCAAATACCAGAATTATATGATAAAGTATGCCCTAGATCTAATTTTCCCAGTCCTCTAGTCTACTCTCCTCTATGCCTGACTCTCCAGCTAAGCCTCAGGTTGCTTCAAAACTTTCCTTAGAAGCACAAGTATCCAGGCAGTCAATAAAATGCAGCTATGATGCTGCTGAAGCCTCAGCCAGGTCAGATGCATCTGCTTCCATCTTATGTAGGTATTCCTGGCTTAGACTTCAACCTCTTCCAGATGACTTCAAAAACAAGATCGTGGCTGCTCCCATGGACAAAGTTCCTTTTTGGTAAGCAATCTGCAGGAAAAAAACAAAGAACTACAGGACCTGAAGCATCTACTTGTATCCTCAGTTCCTAAATTCTATAGGAACTACCCAGAAAAAACTAGCTTTGTTAGAAGGCAACCTGCACCCTCCTCTTCAAAGCCAAGGGAAGGGGCGAGAAAACTCTCATCCACTAGAACTAGCTCCTCTCTCAGTACTCCCAGGCAGCCCTTTCCAGACCGACCTAACAACGTGTGACTGTCTAAATACGCTTCATCATCTCCCCCTTTCTGCCTGCCTCTCACTGTCTTCCCCAGTTGCAACAAATCACCTCAGACTGCTGGGACCTATCAGTAGTGGAAAAAGGGTACTTTATGACCTGGCAGGGGAAGCCTTCTGCAAAAGGCATACCCCTCCCTCCAAAAAACAAAGTCCACCTGATGATACCCCTGGTCATTCAGGATTTACTATTGCAAGGAACAATAGAGAGGGTCCCACCAGGACAAGAGGGTCAAGGTTTTTACTCCAGACTCTTCCTGGTTCCAAAAACAGATGGTCCATGGAGGCCAATCCTGGACCTGTCCCTGGTAAACCCCTTCTTGCATGTACCTTCTTTCACATGCTATCCCTGCATACCCTTCTTCCACCTTTGACACCCAGGGCCTTTATGGCCACTCTGGACCTGAAAGAGGCACATCTTCATATCCCTATCTAGCCAGACGTTAGGAGATTCCTACGTTTTCAGTGCCATCCTCACACTATCAGTTTACTGCCTTGCCCTTTGGCTTGTCTACAGTACAAAGGGTATTTTACAAAGTGTCTAGCTCCAGCAGTAGCCTTCTGCAGAACAAAAGGCATACAGATCTTCCCATACTTGGATGACCTCTTCCAAGCAGAAGTAGTACTCTTCAGAATAAAGGCAAATCTGATGAAGGCCTTCCTCCCACCAGAAAAGGTCACTTCTCTAACCAGCCATTTCCAAAATTTACTCCTAGTCACCCACATCTCAGCCAGGGAATTTCTTTGTGTTCTAGGTTTAATGGCAGCCAATCTTCCCATGGTGCCCTTTACCAGACTACACATGAGGAAGTTCCAGTAGTATTTGAAGAATGTCTAGTCCCAACACAACCACCCATTGGACTTTCAGGTACCCTTCCTACCCTGTCTGAAACCAGAGTTAAGGTGGTGGATCCAGCAAATCCTACAGAATCCAGGACTTCCACTACAGCCCATCAAGGAAGTTCAGCACATGTACACAGATGCCTCTGATCTGGGGCGGGGGCCATTATGAATACCCTCAAGGTACAAGCTCCATGGGAGCCCTCCCACCAGAAAAAACACATCAATGTGAGGGAAATGACTGCTCTTCTAGCTCTGAAGACTTTCCTCCCTCTTCTACACCTAGGCCCCCTCCATGTCTTCCAAAACGACACCACAATGATGTTGGTACATCAACAAACATAGAAGGGGCAGATCCTACTTACTTTCCAGGCTGGCTATACAAGTATGGGAGGTGGCCACTCACTCTAATGTAACATTACTGGTGGTGTACATCCATCACAAGACAACGGTCAGGCAGATGGCCCTCAGCAGATCACTGTCTGAAAAATCATGAATGGATATTACACAGAGATATTTTCTTAGACATTGTTCACCAATGGGGCACTCCACAGATCTGTTTGCCTCCCCTCAGAACAGACAACTACAGCTCTTCTGCTCAAGGCTCCCTTCACCACAAGCGTGGGGAGTGGATGCCTTCACAATCTCATGGAAGGGGATGTTCCTGTATGCTCCCCCACTTCCCTCTTGTACAGAAGGTCCTGCTGAAGATTCAGTAAGACAAAAGCCAAAAATCTTTCTGGTGACCCCCTGTTGGCCAAGGCAGCATTGGTTCCCCTTCTGTTATCTCTTGCCAAGGGCAATCACCACAAATTGCCTCACAAGGTGGACCTTCTAACACAACCGAAGGGATCTGTCATCCACCCTCGTCCACCGGTGGGTGATAAACTTCTGATCCTTTTCAGACGCCTTTACTCAAAGGACGTGATGTCTGTCCTGCAGGAGACCAGGAACCCTTACTACTAGGAGATCCTGGTTATCAAAATGGAAAAGGTTTTCCTGGTGTCTTCAAAGGCAACTAGACCCCTTCCAAGCAGACTTATTTCTAGTTTTGGTGTGTGTGTGAGCTCCTAAAATCTGAACTTTCATATTCTTCAGTGAAAGTCCATTTGCCAGCCATTTCAGCCTGCTTACCTCTAGATAAACCCCTACTAGTAAGATTGGAGGTGAAGCTTTTTCCTTAAGGGGGTCCTGCACATCAGACCACCAAGGAAACCTGTTCCTTCCCCTTGGGGTTTGAACTTTGTTCTAGAAAAACTTTTCTGCCCCCTTTGAAACCAGCAGCTTCCACCACTTTAAAGATTTGTACCTGGAAAGCTGTCTTGTTGGTAGCCCTCATTTCAGCCAGAAGGATCTCAGAGCTACAAGCACTCATGGCTACTCCACCCATTTTCCATAAAGACAGGGTCTCTCTTCGTACTAACCCCTCCTTCATGCCCAAAGTGGTCAGTGAACCGTCTCTGAACCAATCTATTTTACCTACCTTCTTTGCCACAAAATGACAGTGAGAGAGTGTTCCATTCCCTAGATGTTCACAGTCAACTGAAGTTTTATCTACGTAAGACTAAGGACATCTGGAAGTCCAACCAACGTTTTGTATCCTTTCACCCCAGGGCACTGGGGAAAAGCTGTATCTAAAATGACCATATCCTCTTGGATCTGCAAAGCTATGTCCTTGTGTTACTCCTTCCATGGTAAGTTACCCCACACAGAGCCCACTCCACCAGAGCAGTGGCCTCTTCAGGGCCCTTTCTTAAAGGCCTTGATACAGCCATTGTCATAGAGGCAGCTACATGGTGTTCTGTACACACTTTCACTAAACACTATAAATTGGATAACCTCTCCAGAGCTAGGAAAGGATTTGCAAAAGCCATCCTCCTTGGCTTCCTGGAGACTGCTACTCCTTCCTCCACCCTTTTCTCTGCATAAGCTGTGTTACTCTCCCACATGTGAGAATACTGCAACATGAGAATGGAAGGACATAGATTAGTTGTGTAAAATCTTACCATAACTATATATATATATATATATATATATATATATATATATTTCCATTTTGCGGTATTCCTTCCCTCCCTCCTTCCTCCCTTTTCCCTGTCCTGGATGGCATCCTTCAGCTACTCTTAGACTATTCTCTGACTGGGCATTCAGTTCTGTGGTCTGTGCATGCAGATATCACATTTATGGCCAATAGTTTATGGTCCCTGCATGTGATTTCCCACACACCTTGCAGCAGCCAGACTTAAGCTTTGGTATATGAGCCAGACGTTCTGGTCACCTGAAGCAGAGGATCCCACATGTGAGAATACTGCTACATGGAAGAGAATGACATCTATGGTTATGGTAAGATTTTACACAAAAACCACACAACTAATCTTTATTTAATGATCTCACAGCTTTGAGTCCCTCTCAGGGACTCTGTCTTCCTCACCCCCTTGGTCCTCTAATCCACTTAGGAGGCTCAGGAAGCAGGACACTTCAGTGAGGAATTAGACTTCGAGTCTTTGGCCTTTTCCTCCCAGATTCCTTCGCCATTGGATTATGGTTCTGAGGAGGACTGTATTAGTCCAAACATTCCTTTTGAGGAGATCCTTTGGGGATACTGTTTCTCATATGATGGAATTTTTGAATTGGACTGCACAGAGGATGTTCATCGTGTTTCACTGTTGCAATCATTACACTTGGGTTATCCTGCTGGCAGGCTACCTGCAGTTGGCCTGAATTCCAAAGTCTTGGTCCGGCGTCTGTTGCTGTCACCTCTTCCCTGACGTCAGTGTGCCAGGGGTAAAAAAGATGCAGCCGATGCTATTTTCTTCAGTCTTTCTTGCCGCGCGGTGCCCGAAGTAAAAGCAGTTCGCACGTGCCGGTCGGCCGACTCCTGAGATTTTCGAAATTGAATTTCAGATCCGAAGTCTTCAATAAAGTTAAGTACCCCGTTGGGGAAACTTTTTCTTGCTCCAGATCGATGTCAGTAAAAGTTAACAATTGTATTTCTTGTGGGAAGCAAATACCTCATAAGGATTTTCATTCTTACTGTATTCCTTGCCTAGGCCCCGACCACGATGTTGCTAGTTGTTGGTTTTGTGCCAGATTCAACCAACGCGCTGTTAAGCGTCTGTTCAATTTTGTTTACATTACTTTGGCTGAAGGTTTAACTATATAATGCCATCGTAACAACCGACAACCAGAGTTCATAAAAAGCACAAGGACAAAGAAAAGGACAGGCATCCGAGGTCCAAAACCGACGAAGCCTCTTCTAGGCCAGTCGCCGGTTCACCGGTTCTCAGTGAGGCGCTTTCGCAGCCCCTGACAAGTGCTACCTCAGAGCCACAGGCCGCCTCCGACTCCCGCGTGGATACAGCTAGGCCTCTGGAAACTCAAGGTATTGGGCCTACGGAAACTATTCCCTCAGATGGGTCCGGAGCCGCTGAGCAGGCATCGGTTTCTGAGGGTGTTTTCAGACCTACACAGCTTACTATCAAGACCACTTCAGCAGCCAAGGCAAAGTCTAAAACACCTATAAAGACAAAGAAGCAAGTACAGCATTCACCTGGACAGTCATCCATGCCAAAGAAACAGATGCTTAAAATGACCGAGGACCTAAAAGGCCTAGGGCAAGATACTGACTAGGATTCCTCTGACCAGGTTTCTATTTCCTCTGATTCCTCTTCAGGACAGGGATATTCTCTTCCTCCCTACGAGGACTCTGACGCTGAAGAATCTATCCCTTCAGCTTCTCCTGAGGATTACTCCTTTGGGGAAACCCTGCACACCATGAGGAAGCATTTCCATTGGGAGAGCCAGGATTATTCAGAATCCAAGAAAAGACTCAGAGATTTTCTTTAACTGCCTCAGCACAGGCCCCTTGCTATTCCCCCTGTACTAGATATTGTTGATGTTTTTTCTGAATCCAGTTAGTCTCCTGATTCTTTACCCCCTGCACCAGTTAAGCCAGATAGGTACTACAGGGTCCCAGATTCACATAAATGTCTTTATAAAAACCCTGCTGCTGACCCAGAAACAATTTCTCAGGCTCCCAAAGGGGTCAAGGCTTCAACTGCAAAAAAATCCTGTTCCCTCTGATGGGTATTCTAGAGCACTGGACAGATGGGGGAAAAAGTTTACACCTCTGCTACTTTAGCTGTAAGGGCTTTAAACTGCCAGTTTCACATGCTTAAATATCAATAATACCTGATGTCTTTGCTCAAACAGAAAATGCTTACAAGCTCAGAATGTCCTGAAAATAAGGAAATGCAGGATTTATTGCATGCAGCTGAACAAGTGGGAAAGCATACTTTGCAATGTGGTTTTGATTCATTAGAGGCTTCTTGCAGAGCCGCAGTTACAGGTTCTGTCATTCGAAGGCATGCTTGGTTAAAAGAACAAAGGTTTACCTAATCATGTTAAAGCAAAATTGTTGGATGCTCCATTGCAGCATGATACTTTGGTGTTAAGGCAGAAGAGGTGTTAAAGAAAATGGAGGATAAAGCAAAATCAATGCAGACAGTAAAGGATTTCTTACAAGTACAGCCACCCAGATTTAGCAGGAACTGGCCTTCTAAAAATTGGTCCTTTCCAGTGTCAGACAGGCCACAAAGAGGCAGATAGACTCCCAAGAGGCAGATCTCAGCCACAAGGCACATACAGACCTAAGCAATGGGGTGCTTCAGCCCCCAAAGGCGGAGAAGACAAATCACAACCTTATAGGAAACAGTACCAATGCCAAGCACGTACCTTTTGGCGGCACCCTTGGGGGGGGAAACTAGCACTTTTCTCACAAAATTGGCACACAATTACCCAAGACAAATGGGTACTGAATATTGTTTCCCAGGGTTACAGGTTTCACTTTCACTACCAAGGCCAAAAGGTATGCCAGGTATGCCACACAATCAATGGGCAGAGGCACAAAAACAAATTTCTGCTCTCATGGACATGAGGGCTATTCAAAGTACCACAGCAAGAGCAAGGACAAGGATTTTACTCAACTTTTCTTGGTACCCAGAAAGGACAAAGCTTGGAGATCAATACTGGACCTGTCTACTCTAAATACTTGTCTGGACGTTCCAAAATTCAAAATGTTAACACTGCAGCAACTTCTACCCATGCTGGGCAAAAAGGCTTGGCTAGTTACTTTGGACCTCAGAGAGGCATTCTCTGCACTGCCATTTGGATTATCTACTGCGCCCAGGGTCTTTACAAAATGCCTGGCACCAGTAATTGCATTTTGCAGGCAAAAAGGAATTAAAATATATCCCTACTTGGACGACTGCCTTATTCAAGCAGACAGCAAGGACATTCTACTAAAGCATCTGGCATTTGTAAAAAGATTACTAACTTGCCTAGGGTACACAGTAAACGAAAAGAATTCAAAACGAGTGCCCTCTCAAGAGATAATATTCCTCTGTGCAAGCTTAAATACAACTGCCCAAATGGCTTATCTCACGCCAGACAAACAAAGACAACTGACTCATTACTTTCAGATGATGGCAACAAAGACCCAACTACCTGCAAGAAAAATTCTGCAGGCTTTGGGCTTCATGGCATCCTGCATCCTGCTAATTCCATATGCAAGACTGCATATGAGGAAGCTACAATGGTATCTAAAAAGTGTTTGGACTCAACATTGCCACAGCCTGGAAACAGTAATAACTATAATTTCCTGTCTACAACAGGAGTTTCAATGGTGGGCACTGGCCTGTCACCACAACAAGGGACAGCCTTTCACTTTACCCACAGCCAGGCAGACACTAACAACAGATGCATTGGATTATGCCTGGGGAGCACACATGGAGGGAAAATGTATACAGGGTACATGGCCCAAAGACCAAATGCATCTTCATATCAATCAAAAACAGATGCTAGCTGTACAGAATGCCCTGACAGCCTTCAAGGATCTACTACATCCAGGACAACTATTACTAAAGACGGACAATACTACAGTCATGTGGTACATAAGCAAGGGGGCACACATTCCTACCCCCTCTGCAGGCAAGCCATGACTTTGTGGAACACAGCACTGCCCTATCAAGTACATTTGCAAGCACAATTCCTGCCAGGAAAGAAAAATACTCTGGCAGACTAAGCAGAAACCTCATGAGTGGAAACTAGATCAACAAGTCTTCAGCATGATAAAGGAAATGGGGATGCCCAGACATAGATCTATTTGCCTCCCCTCACAACTGCCAACTACAGAGGTTCTGCACAAGGACTTATCGCTCACAAGCATGGAAGGTGGATGCTCTATCATTCAGCTGGAAAAGCCTAACAGTTTATGCCTATCCACCACTGTCTCTACTCCCCAAGGTACTCCTAAAGGTCAGACAAGAGAAGTAAAAAATGATTCTGATTGCCCCAGACTGGCCACGTCAGCACTGGTACCCAATCCTAAAGACCTTGTCTCAAGGGCCAGCCTGGACTTTACCTCAAATTCCTCATCTGCTGACCCAACAAAACAATCAGATCCTGCACAGCCAACTCAGAACCTTAACTCATTCACTCCGGAGCAGCTCAGAAAAAGCTGCCTGCTTAATTCCACCATAGGAACAACAGTGCAGCCTGAGCTCATTTTTAGAAAATCCATTTGTAATACCATACAGAAAACAAATGTTCATAACTCTTTAACTATAAGAGTGAGACCAAAAATGTAAAGGCGAAAGTTGTTCAGCAGACATTGACCTTTCCAACAGTGTAAATGTTGATAGTGCATATCAAAGTCATTATTAAATATTTGGCAAGGAATGTTGATATTGTGCATATTTTTTACCTTTTTGGAAAAGCAAAGCACAATATCTTGGTCAATGTACCAAGTAGACCCATGTAATTTGAATTTAATTTGTTAATATGAATGTCAGCTTTAAAATTATACCTTAACCATTACCGTGTGATGCTCCTTTCATGAGATATTCACAGAAATATGATTAATATATTATTTCTCATAATTGATAAATAAGCAAAGCATAATGTCTCATCACCTGTAACCGACAGAGCCTACATATCAATGTAGATGTGCATCTGAATGTCAGCTTCAAAATGATGCATCATTTGTGTGATCACCATGTGCCATTGCAAAGATATGGGCATAATAATGAGAAGTATTGTAAATGTATAATTTTCATAATCGTACAAAACTAAACAAACTGATATCTGTATATGTGTACAATGCACAGACACAGTTCTTTTACCATGTTGCAAGGAGTGACACTGTCTTCAAAATGAGGTATTACTTGGCACACTGACATGCTCCCTTGCAAAGTTATTTACCAAAATATGAAAAAAATTGTAATTTCCATAACCTAATTCCGGAACAAACTTTGATATCTGCACATGTCCAACATACAGGCACAATTCTTCTAGCATGTTGGAACCAGCAATACCATCTTCAAAATGAGGTATTACTTGGCACATTTAGATGCTCCCTTGCAAAGTTATTTACCAAAATATGAAAAAAATCATAATTTCCATAACCTAAGTCCGAAACAAACTTTGATATCTGCATAGGAGTACAACATATAGGCCCATTCTTTTCCCATGTTAGAACTATCAGTACTGTTTTCAAAATGAGGTATTACTTAGCATATTGAGATGCTCCCTTGCAAAGTTATTTACCAAAATATGAAAAAAAAATCATAATTTCCATAACCTAAGTCCAAAACAAACTTTGATATTTGCACATGTGTACAACATACAGGCACAATTCTTTTACCATGTTGGAACTATCAATACTGGCTTCAAAATGAGGTATTACTTGGCACACTGACATGCTCCCTTGCAAAGTTATTACCAAAATATGAAAAAATCAATTTCCATAACCTAAGTTCTAACAAAACTGATGTATGTACATGTGTACAGCATTCAGAAGCAGTTGTTTTACCATGTAGACGCATACGATTGTAAATATACACATTCTTGGTGCAGCCAACATGATGCTGAATGGGTACATGTGAAGAGAAAAAGCAAGGTAAGGACTGCCACTCCCCTAATGAACCCAGGACAGGCATGGGACTTCAGTGGCAGGCAAGGCCATCAGATCTGTCTGATAGATGTGCTGGCTACCCACTCAGACAGCTGATATCACTGCAGTCTCATGACCTTCAGTGTCAGCAGTCTGCTTTTACCTATGCCTTTTCTCTTTACATGCGTCCGTCCATTCAGCAGTGGGCCTAAGGGATCAAGTTCTGTATTACTAAGCCCTTCCTGTCATCTAACCTCTACACATACCTGATAAAAGCAGAATAAAAAAAGAAGTATTGTAGGATGGTCACTGACATATTAGATTGTACGTGGTAGCACTCTCCTGAAACAGTTCTTTCTCAGCAGCTTCACCAGCTCCTTATCACAGTTATTTGGCAAACTCAGAAAAATATATTTTACATAACACATTTCATAATAGAGTTTTACTTACTATACTGGTCCTACTTGGTCATGGGTGTTTTTCATTCTTCTCACAAGCTGCATATTACCAGTCCTGCATAGCTCTCCTCACGCCATTGTAGAGGTCAGTCAAGAACAATGCAATACCCTCCTCAGTTAGGTGAATGTCATCCCTTCTGAACAGGTGAACATCTTCTGCAGTGATGCTGTCATGGCAGATTGTAGATCCACCGACCCTGTGCATCAAGCCATGCATGTACCCATTCTGTAAACATCTGGCCTTGTGAGCTGCCCATTGACTGTTTTCCATTTTCCATATCTATTGAGAATACCTCTTCTTACAATCCAATATACCTTCACAATGGAAGTGGGGACGCTCAAGTTGTACTGGTTTTCAGTTTCAAAGGCATGGCTGGCAGCCCAGTGAATGTAGGAATGGCCACATACCCACACTCTCACTTGTCGTTCTCCTGGTCATGAAGCCATGTCGGTGTCAGAAGGTGGACAAACCTGCACAGGAAAGAAAATGCAAACAGATTACTACTGATGTTTGACAGATGTATTGGAAGACCTAAATGTATATGTATATCATATGCATTACCTGGCTAGCCCATCGGAATCTTTCATCCTAGCCACGGGGCAGTATTCATTGCATTAGGTACATAAGTGGTGATGACGCTGCATAGGTACATACCTACTACTCACACACACACACACACACACCACACACCACACACCACACACCACACACCACACACCACACACCACACACACACACCACACACACAGGTTTTGCATTAGCTTGTTCTAATACATGTTAGTGTGGAGTGCAGATGCATTCATTATCGTTCAGTAGAAATACTATATCATTATAATTCAGTCAAAATAGTATAACACTTGGATGTTACTGAGCCCTTCCTCCTACCACCTAATTTCCACCCATGACTGAAAGCGTGGAAACATGCCCAACTACTGAGTATAAGCCAAAGTGTCAAACTTATTTGGTTCATCCATATAAGAATTGTCACAAAAGTAATAATTCCAGTTAGCGCATCTGACTATCACTCTGGGTACAATAAGACCCATCAGTTTTCCTCAATGCAGTATGTGCATATTGTTAGCAGATAATAAATTATTCTTGGAAGCTGAATACATAAAAAAATATAATAACCATCACTGAAACCTGAGCTTTAGATAACCTGTACTTGTTACACTGTATCTGTATTACGATCTTCAGCAGTCTGACCATGTATGCACAAGCACTTCCCTGGTACACAGATTATTTATTTCCCCTACCAGCACCTTTATTACTACATGTTGTACACATGTCCCTAAATGAAACATTCACCCAAATGACCCATTCAGGAAAATGTTGAGATGCGCACAATCACCAAAATTATATATATATATGCGTGTGACCAATGTATATATGTGCAAGTATGTACATACATATATATCCCTATACACACATATGCATATCTCTCTCTCTCTCTATATATATATATATATATATATATATATTATGTGTGTGTGTATATATATATATATATATATAAGTATAATGACTCCAAGCAGAGAAAAAACACAACCTGGCTTGTGCATTCATCAAAGTAATAACGACTTGTACTTGTGTGAATAACAGTGACAGCATCTGAGACTTTTCCCAGAAAAGTGATAATGACTCGCTGCTCTATTGTAACTGCACGTATTGCTAATTTGATAATGACCTTCCTTTCATTACTGCAAAGGTATGTATGCTGAGATACAGGTGATAATTGCTGCACATAACCTGTTGAGTAGGCATCCATTATATTACATTGTGCAGCTGTTATGTAACACTCAGTATCATCAATAAGGAGAAGACCCGAGTCATTCAGTCAAACAGTATAACACTTAGATATTACTGAGCCCTTCCTCCCACCGAAATATGATGCTGAAATGATGCAAGATAAAGATGAAGAATAAAACATATTTGAGTTCAAATGTAATTAGGTGTTTTTACACAACGCTGATAACAAAAGGAATTAGAAATAACATATGCTGAAATGCAAATAACATGAAAAACAAATTATTAATAATAGATAAGTCATTTATGTTCATCCCACACCACTGAATCCCATGGCAAAAAAAAAAAAAAAAGACTTTGGTGCCCATCTGAAGCTGAACAATGACAAGAACTCTTGCAGCCATTGTGGGAACTCAGGAAAATCCACCACTCCTAACCCTGTACTACCAAACAACCATGAAAATATCCCCATCCAATTCAACAAATACTTCACTGAAACAGTCCAAGCCCTAGCCAACACCCAAAATACTACTAGCAGCCCCTTACTTAAGAGACCCCAACCCACACCAGTATAACAAACAACTCCTCCAGTTTCTCCCTTGAACCAGTCCCTACTAAAACTATTGCTACACTTTTCAAGAAGCTGAAACCAACCATTCTGGTGGCTGGCAATCTACCTGCAGACTGTCCATTCTCATAAATAGGTCAATATCAGAACGTAAAGTACCTCACACCTGGAAAATATCACATATTATACCACTGCACAAAGAGGGTAAGTCCCTGACTATTGCCGTATTGCAATCCTGTCATCTTTATCAAAAGTATTAGAAAGGGTAGTTCATTCCCAGCTAATGCACCTCCTAAAAATAATCTGCTATCCATACCCCAGCATGGCTTCAGACCTTCCCATAGCACTACCACAGCACTACTCTCCTTCACCAACATTGTCAGTCATACAGAAACAATGGTCTATTTGTATCCTCAATATTCCTAGAATTATCAAAAGCCTTTGACATGGTGAACCACAGTATGCTACCCAACTCAAAAAAAAAAAAAAAGGTTATATCCTTTATACTTATATTAATATTGGCTTACTGCCAAAATATGTTATAACTATTTTCAAATATATTCACTGTTCTCTTATGTGATGCTGTTTTTGTACTTATATTTGTGCTTGGAGCCATCTGCACTCAATTGTATTCCTTATCCTATATGTATATTATTATTATGTTTACTTAGATGCTGCTATTATTCTCTAAGTCAGACTTTCCCGGTTAACAAATGTAAAATAAATTAAATAAATAAATAATTGCAGTAAGCCAATCTGTAAGGGAGCAAGGCACGAACAATGACCAAGAGATCAGCTTGAGGTAGATTCTTGGGTATGTTTCACATACGGAAAGAGGAAGACTTCACTGCAGCTAACAGCTGATCCCAAAATGTTAAACACAAGTCTGCAATAACATCAAGAGTCCATACTTTAATAACAAATTCAAACTTGTTACATAGTACAGTTTTGGAATTATTAATTGGATGTAATGAGTTACATCACTGTTGTCGTGGTCTGATGCAGCAACTTCCCACTATTCCACAAATCTGGAGTATTCCCAGAGATAAATGTTTAAACCTTATGATTTTATCAGGTCAGTTCAGATTACGAAAACCTGCTACAGAAGGAAACAAAGGGATGAAAGCCAAACTTGTTGCACACAAGTATGTACACAGCATCTGCACAAGCCTAATCACTGCCCAGACAAAGCAGTACCAGAAAGTGGTAAAGAAACTGGTAGACATTTTCAAAATGAATTGTTACAACTAGCCAAAATTAGGCAAACCAGTCCCTGATAGCAAAATGTATCATGTTTTCTCCCCCATTACTATAATAAAACAACTTCCCCATTTATAGTCAAGTTATTATTCTTAGGCACCAACCTAAAATGTACTGTTGAAACTTGCATTGCTGATGAAAACTGGGAAAAGGCCGAAAAAAGAAGAAGACTGAAGTGAAAAACTGACAGAACCAAGGGAACCAAGTGTAAAACTAAGTAAATCCTTATGCTGTACATATGTCAAGATGTGAATTCAAATAAGGCTATGTCATACTGTGCGCATATATTCAACTCAGTTTAGCATGCTTTCAAAACCAATGAACTACATTCCCTTAACTCTAACGTGTGCTGAACCCAAAGCATGGGACAGCTTTCATTTTAACAAGGTGTTTTCACAAATTCTAGTGTTCCTTCAGAGACATCTTCATCAGACATTAAGAACACCACCACATTTTTATGAACACGACAAAGAAAAAACTATATTAACAGCTGATGTGTGCACAGTAATCTGTGAGCACACATACAACATACCTCTTCTCACATCTTCTTCACAGTGTCACCTTTCTTTCCAATGATACTTCAACTACGTTGCAGTTTTTAACTGCACAATGTATTAAGTGCAAAAATTAAATTGGAAAAACAATACTTGCGCTTGCCCCAAGTGTTACCTTTGCTGTGCATCAGAACACGGTGCATTCTACAAAATAAAAATGTTTTTGAAAAGAAAAAGAACACGGAGCGTTCTATACACTATTAAAACATACTCACAAAAAACACACAAGTCAATATTTATATTTGTACGTGCACATACAAGTATGTGTTTTTTAACTGTATGCAAATGTGAATTATGCAAACAAACGTTGATATCTGCACGTGTACAACATACAGGCACAATTCTTTTACCATGTTGGAACCAGCAAAACTGTCTTTAAAATGAGGTATTACTTATCACTTTCAGATTCTCCCTTGCGAAGTTAGGTACCAAAATATGAAAAACATCATAATTTCCATAACCCAAGTCCAAAACAAACTTTGATGTTTGTACAATATACAGGGATAGTTATTTTACCATGTTGGAGCCCTTCCTTCTACCACCTAATTTCCACCCATGACTAACAGAGTGTGGAAACTTGCCCAACTGTTGTGTATATGCAGAAGTACAGTAATAGAAGCAGAAATGTCAAACTTATCTGGTTCATCCATGTAAGAATTATTCACAAAAGTAATAATTCCAGTTATTGCATCTGACCATCACTCAGGTGACAATAAGACCCATCAGTTTTCCTCAATGCAGTATGTGCATATTAACAGATAAATTATTCTTGAAAGCTGGATATATAAACAAAAAATTATAATAACAATCACGGACACCTGAGCTATCGATAACCTATACTTGTTACACTGTATCTGTATTACGATCTTCAGCAGTCTGACCATGTATGCACAAGCACTTCCCTGGTACACAAATTAAGTATTTCCCCTACCAACATCTTCATTACTACATGTTACAACCATGTCCCTAAATGAAACATTCACCCAAATGACCCTTCATGAAAATTTTGAGATACGCGCAATCACCAAAATTGTGTATGTATATATATATATATATATATATATATATATATATATATATATATATATATATATGTGTGTGTGTGTGCGTGTGAACAATGTATATATGTGCAAGTACATTATGCACATAAATATATATCCATATCCAGACATGCACAAATTATATATATATATATATATAATGACTCCAAGCACAAAAAAAACACAACCTGGCTTGTACATTCATCAAAGTGATAATGACTTCAACTTATGTGAATAACAGTGACAGCAGCTGAGACTTTTCCCGGAAAAGTGATGACTAAATGCTATATTGTAACTGCACATATTGGTAATGTGATAATGACCTTCCTTTCATTACTGCAAAGGTATGCATGCTGAGACACAGGTGATAATTGCTGCACATAACCTGAGTAGGCATTCTACATTGAGCAGCTGTTATGCAACACAGACTCAGTATCATCAGTAAGGAGAAGACCTGAGTAATTCAGTAAAATAGTATAACACTTGTATATTACTGAGCCCTTCTTCCCAAAAAGTAGTAATTCGTGTTGTCACATAATCATCCCTCTGGTTACAGTAACACAAAGTACAAAAGGCAGAAATATTGTCCAAAATATCTAGTTTAGTAATGCCAACATTCAGAAAACAAACAAGTCAGACCTAAATTTTGCATGAAAACCATGGACGTTTATGTTGTGTCACCAAGTCATGGATTAGGGTCTTTTATTGAAAAACATAATAAACCATATACCAAAATAAAATCTGCATAAGGCCGTATCCAAGGAATGGAGACAGAGCAATATAATTTTCCACATCAGAAGAAAAAAGTAGTCCCTTGTGATCTAAACTTGTAGTATATATTATTTCTATAAGTAATAAATCCAGCTAATAGACATTCAGCAGTATAACAAACCCATCCATTCAGTTTTGCAATTCCTTCTCCTCCTACAATCAGAGATGACCAGGGAAAAGTACCACAAGCTTCCTCAAGCTGGGTCTGTATACATTACTGAGCCCTTCCTTCCACCTACATTCCACACATGACTGACAAAGCCAGGAAAAATGCACAAAAAATATGGTAGCTCCATGAACGTATTGATTTTATACACCATTATAATATGGTGGTTACATATAATTAGTGACAATTAAAATTTATCTAAAACAAATAATCTATGACAATGTGATCATTCCTCAAAACAAACATAAATAAATAAATGGATTCACCACATAGCTTACAGAAAAATAGCTTTAGTAAGAAAAGTAAAGAAGCCACCAGAGCTACAACTGTATTGCATATGATAAAGATATGTTAAAGTTTAATGGTAAAAATAAGAGAACGATGTCTCTTTGAAACCAAAGCTTCCATTACTTGATGGTTATGTATGTTCAGGAAGTATAAGTATTGCTAAAGAGAAGGATACTATTTAATTCTAAATTTTTTGTAGTTATTTTTTGACTGTGAATTATAGAATGGCAGAAAAACATTGCTGTGAAAAACAATAAATAAATCCATATATCTTGTAATGCATTAAGTTAGAAAGCCACATTCGTCATAGTTAGCGGATATGGTATGGAAAAGAAAATTACACAGGTTGTGAAGTCACAGCCTCACAGCATTGGCACTGTACAGCAATAAAGAAAAGACGCATTTATGTATAACAGACAATAAAAACTACACTGAGGGAAAAACACAACTGTACCAGTATAGCAGCTGTCATGACAGAAACTACAGGGTGAAATTAGAATACTGTAGGTCTTGGGTATTCAAGTATTAGTAGAGTGTACATGATCAAGATCACACAAAGTAATAACTGTCAAATCCACAAGGTGAATGCTGCCATCCATGATAAATGCTTACACTCCCTAAGACAGCAGCTAATCTTTCAGTGAGAGCATCCCTTTTTTTAGTTTTGATTTTTGATTTTTTTTTTTCACTTTGTTCATCTCTATTTTATCATTGAATACAATTGCTTCTTATACAACTATCATACAGTCTGAATTCAGTAAACATTTCACACAGACACAGTTTCCTGTAACACTTTACTCCAACTTATTCCCCTTGTCTTGGCGTGCATTTTTCTGAAGAATATGAAGTGTGAAACACAAATGTACATCTTTATTTTATAACTTCAGTCCTTAGATCATCCCAGTAATTTGCCAGAAAATATCTAATGTTATGAGGAACAGATACAAAATCTGGACATTCTGCCCCCCCCCCCCCCCCCGAGCAGCTCCACCTGCGGTCACCCCCTAACACAGCAGCCCCCTCCCCAGCCATTCCATTTTTCCACTACTTGGCTATTTCTCTCCAGTTACTATAGACACTGGTCAAACCTGTCAGTGTGTATACTACTTTCTTATTTATTTCTACAGTGATTACAGATTGAAATACAATAGCACAGACACTAATAGGCATGCTAAATAAACAATACAGTCTGACAGTGAAAACAGACAGCATGATCAGTAACCTTCTCCGTCCTTGAAAGTCACATTCAAATGGCATAAAACCTACATTCAAAGAAAATGCATCTGGCCAGTGGAGGATTTTTTAGGGCCATGCATACATGTATGTGCTCTTTGATTCACCTTCCTGATTGTATTAGATTATATTTCTTGTATAATACCGCACCACTTGTTAAAATGTGAGATTATATTTATTGTATAATACAGCACCACGTGTTAAAATGTGTTTTAAATCTGTAGTTTTGAACATTCTTCCAGTAAGCAATGAAACTAAACTTATGAACCAATAATGACAAAATTACCCATTTCAGAACATTTCTACCATAAAAGGCCACTCTGACATCTGTCAATTACAATCCATCAATATTAGTCAATGTACTCAATCGCTGTAGAAGTAAAAGTCATCTGAATAATTCCATAGTAGAGATCTATCCCTAATGAAGAGGTTGCTAATGGCAAATATTTTACATTTCAGTGTATTTCATAGAGAAATTCAGTGACTTGCCCTTGAGAAATTAATTGCCTATGCAAAATTAAAAAAAAAAATAGGAAGCTGGTAATATTACATTAGGGAATGACTGACAAACTGAAAAGTTCATAGATACACAGCATCTCATACAAAGGATGACAGACTCAGGAGTGCAGGACCCCCCCCCCCCCACCACCAATCACTAAATAATCAGCAATCAAAATGGCCATTTTGGACAGTACACCATGTATAGTACTGCTCAAGATGCCAGTTTGGTATGCCTGCTGTGTTACAATTATTTCTGCTCCTGGTTCTAACATGCAGTTTATTATATGCTGATAAGTGGACTTGAACCAAAAGGATAATTTTTCAGCCAAGACCTTGTTTCAGTAACCATACCAACAAATGTACAACTCAAAAAAGTTTGTTTACCAACATTACACCCCTACCTTAAATATAACAAGTTATACACCATACTGCACCCATTAATAACTAAGGTGCTCAAAAAGAAGGGGAAAAAAGTATAAAACTAAGCCAGCAAATTAACTACTTCTAAAGTGACGTATGCTTTGCACAAGTTGTACAGTCAGAGGTTTAACAATAAGTGGGAGTTTCATCAAAGATGCTGTTTTTTTATTTCTGTATTTACATATCACTAAACGGGGAATAGTTAAGTTGGGGAGAAACCTGCAGAAACGGAGTTCCGTATACAAATCGATCTGACTACTCTGAGGTGCAAAGTGGTAATAGTGTGGAAGTTGACATAAAATTCCAAAAGCTATGCCTATACTACGCTGTACACTCAAGTCTCTCTGTGCCTTACCAAAACACAAGACACCCTTTGAGCATGAGCTTTTCTATTCTTTGCATGAACTGTCTGGGATAATAAATTTAGCGCCTTAACTAAGTGCGCAAAGGATTGTGGGGCGCAATCATTACTGAAATGCGGTAGCGGTTAAATGCCAATATTTTACTTGCAGTTGTCATGAAGCAGGTTAGCGCCTGATGTAAACTGTAGGAATCTGATTCCTACAAATGCAACAAGGTTAAAAAAAAGTAGTGCAAGTGTCCGAGGGTTATTATACATAAGGGGTAACTTGTTAGCAACCACCGGCACCACAGACAATGAGGAATTTTGCATACTAAAAATGAGAATGTCAAGAGGAAGCATATAATTTCAAAGACGGCAGCTAGCCCTCTCCACTGTGCCCCCCCCCTTTACTCTAAATGACCATACATGATTCTGTACAAGAACAAAACTGAAGCTGGAGAAGTAGGACTACTTACACACTCGCACAAAGCCCCGGTTACACAGGCTGGAATACTTGACTGCAAACAGGTCTCTGATGCAAACAGATCAGCACAAGAAATAGAGGGATCCAGCGGCAATGGAAGTAAATTCTTCAGATTTAAGAACTAAAGAGGGGAATATCTTCTGCTAGACCCCTCTATTTATTCATAAACAACAATGGATACACATCTGGGGGGTGGAGGTATTATGCAAGTGGATTTCTCTGATTGGCTGCCACCGTTATCTGCACGGAATGCAAACAAAATCGGCTTGGTGTAAGCAGAGGAAAACAGTGTAAGCTAAGCCGATTTTCTTGAAAAATTTAAATGTAAGCATATGATTAATCTGCTGTGAAGCCTAAGTTGAAAAGTCAACTGACAAAGTTGTTACATTTTCAACTTAGTTTTCACAAAATAGGGCTGAAATAAGATCGGGAAATAAGTTGCGCTTGTACAAGGCACTCGGGGGGGGGGGGGGTAACCTCATGCAATTACTGGCGTCTCATAGCGCGTTCGGGTGTAAGCTCAGAGGCGCCATGAGAAGGTACTCGGGGTTAATGAGTTAAATCTGGCTGCATGGCGAATAATATAGCCACTCAGAACACACCTCTCTCTAAAGCAGTTATGGATGTCATTTTGGAAGCCAGGAGTCCCAGCACCAGGAAATCTTATGCAGAAAAATGGAAGAGATTCTGTGCTTGGAACCAGGCACAAGGACTTGAACTGCTTGTTCCTAATATTCCTCAGATTTTGCAATACCTAACTGAGATGCTGAGCTAAGGCCTATCCTTCTCATCAATAAAGATCCATGCCTCTGCCATTTCAGCTCATTACAATATGGAACCTCCTATTTTCTCTCATCCACTACAAAGACAGTACCTCAGAGGGGCAGAAAACATAAGACCCCCAAGGAGAGCACCTATACCAACATGGGACCTCAACTTTGTCTTGGAAAAACTCACACTGCCTCCTTTTGAGCCAGCCAATACAGCTGAGATAAAATTCTTATCATGGAAAACTGCTCTGCTCCTAGCAATAACTTCAGCAAGAAGAGTCTGAGTTACAGGCATTAATGGCAGTGGAACCTTTTATCATTTTTCATCTGGACAGGGTTTCTCTCAGGACATACCCGACATTTATGCCAAAGGTAGTATCCAGTGTGGCTCTTAACCAAACCATTCATTTGCCAACCTTTTTATCCAAATCCCCAGAATAAAGGGGAGAGACGTCTGCACTCTTTGGACATACACAGACAGCTACGCTTTTACTTGGACAAAACAAAAGCTTTCAGAAAAACTGAGCAACTTTTTGTGGCATACGCTGCAGGATCACAAGGAAAGGCTATTTCAAATCAGACTATTTCAAAATGGATAGGACATTGCATTCGTTTCTGCTATGCACAGCATGGCAAATCAGTGCCTAAGAATATTAGGCCACATTCTACCAGGGCAGCAGCCACATCAGCAGCCTTTCTCAGAGTACCACCAACCAAGGAAATTTTGGAGGCTGCAACTTGGAGTTCAGAGCACACTTTTACCAAGCACTATCACTTACCTCTTTACTCTAAATCCAGAGCAGGCTTTGCCACTGCAGTTTTGCAGGGCCTTATAGCCACTCCTAATCCTATTTAGACCCAGCTGCCCAACCTCAGCTTTGGGATTCAACCCAAGTGTAATGACTGCAACAGTGAAACACGATGAACATAGTACGGTTGTGTACCTACCATAAATGTAGATGTTGGAGTGTATTCACTGTTGCAGTCCAGGTTACCCTCCCACCATCCCCCTATCATTGGTGGGACTTATCTATACTTCTCTATTCTATACAACCTATGTGTTGTATTTGTTTGTAGAGGAAGGTAATGTTTATTAGTGCATGATTTTTTATTTTTGCAAATTTATTTAGCCTACCCTTTTGGGGGCACCTGACATCTGGGGCAAGAAAAACTGAAGAAAATGGTGTCGGCTGCATCTTTTATACCCCTGGCGCACCGACGTCAGGGAAGAGGTGACAGCAACCGATGCCGGACCAAGACTTTGGAATTCAGGCCGACTGCGGTTAGCCTGCCAGCAGGATAACGCAAGTGTAATGACTGCAACAGTGAATACACTCTAACATCTACATTTATGGTAGGTACACAACTGTACTTTTCATGTTCAGAAGAGGTTTTATGAAATCCCCTAAATGGAGTCTCCCAAGCCATCTGCTGTTCTTACTGCTTTGTTGGACACATTTTCATCAGCTTTTCAGGCCCTTGAGTTCCAGCCCCCTGCTCCTAAGTAGCCTGGTAGGTTTTATAAGGTTCCTAATGATTGTAAATCTGTGTGTCCCTCTGCTGACCCCTCTTTTATTTCTGTTTCTTCTGATAAGCCTTCCAAGCTTTTGCCCTCCTCTGACAGTAGGGCCATGGAAAGATTGGGCAAAAAGGTGTACGCAGCTGCCACCCTGGCCTTTCAGGCTGTGAATTACCAGACCCATATGACTGTGTTAAGGCATTATTCCTGGCTTCGCCTTCAGCCTTTTCCTGATGATATTAAGGCCAAGGGGATTGATGCTCCATTCTACAGTAAAAAATCTTTGGTTCTGCAGCTGCTGAGCTTGAGTCTCCTCAGGAGAAGGGGTAAGATTATGCAGGAATTGAAACATATTTTTGTTTGCCCTGTTCCCAAATTTTAAGAGGCATTGTCCTACCAAGTCTGGCTTTGTGCGTAGACCGTCTTGCCCTCCTCACAAAGGTAAAAAGGGTTGTAGCAGGGCTCTTCCTGCTAAGTCTACTCAGACTCCTACAGCTCAGAAGCCTCCTTTTGCAGAGAAACCATCTTCTGTCCGACTATCTTCCCTTCCTCCTTAACCCAGTTCATCTATTTCTTTTCCTGTGTCTTCACAGTTTAAGGATCAATGAGGATTCTTGTTTTCTCTGTCGTTTGTCAGGGGTATTACATGGTATGGAAATTGCTTCCTTCTTTCTTGGGCATTCAACCTCCTCAGGAATAGCTACCATTTTTTCCAGATGTCCTTCAGAGACTTTTGTCTCATGGCACCATCCAAGCTGTGACTGCTCCTCAAAAGGAGAAGGTTTTTTTTTTCCCAGAATGCTTCTGGTTCCTAGGAAAGAAAGAACCTGGAGATGCATTCTAGATCTTTCTCAGTTCAACACCTTTTTAAAGGTTCCTTCCTTTTGATTGATATTCCTTCAAACTTGTTTCTTCTCAGGCTTTCCTAGTCTGTCTGGATCTCAAGGATGCCTATCTCCATTTTCTTATTCATCCCCATTTCAGGAAATGTTTACATTTTTCTGTTTCTTCCTGCATTGTCAGTTCTGTGCTTTGTCCTTTAGCCTCCCTTCTGCCCCAGGGATCTTCACCAAATGCCTCACTCCTGTGATTGCTTTCACAGGACGAGGGGAATACAGATCTTTCCTTATCTGGACAACCTGCTCATTCAGGCTTCCTCTAAAGAGACCTTACTTCAGCACCTTCACTATGCTATTTACCTCTTGCAGAGCCTAGGGTTTACAGTAAATTTCCAAGAAGTCCTTCCTGACTCTTCCTCGGGATCATGTATTTCCTCATATGCAGTCTCCAGACAATTCCTATGTTGGCATTCCTGCCTCCTCCCATGGCTTTAACTTGAATTGCATTTTTTCAATCCCTTCTTTCTGTGGTTTCAGTTACGGACAGGGAGATTTAAGGGCTATGGGGTACATGCCTTCCATTATTCATGTGCTTCCTGTAACCAGGCTTCATATGAGAAGGCTATAGTAGTTCCTAAAGTCATTCTGGCTTAAACATTTCTATCCTTTGGACTTTCCAATTCCTTCCATGCCTCAAGCTAGAGCTTTAGTGGTAGATTCATCAACTGTCTCTTAACCCAGAGCTTCCTTTCCGACCTCTTCTCCCCCTCTCGGGAGCTGTTTTCGGATGCCTCATATGTGAGGTGGAGAAGTTCTTTTGAACTTCTAAAGGTTCAGGACCTTTGGTACCTTCGTTAGGAGAAGGACCATATTGACATCAAACAGATGAGGGCTCTTCTGGCCATTAAGGCCTTCCATTCTCTGTTTCTTCCAGGACCCATCAAAATCTTTACAGACAATACCACAGTGATGTGGTACATCAGCAAGAAAGAGGGCAACATGGTCTTAACTTCTGTGCAGACTAGCCGTTCAGGTTTGGGATCTGGCTGTTCACTATCAGGCATTTCTTTAGGCTGGGCTGTTTATATTCCTTCAGAACAAAATCTTGCAGGTCCATAACAGACTCACAAATGAATGCTTCACAAAGATATGTTTCTAGACATTGTCCACCAGTGGGGTAATCCTCAGGTAGATCTTTTGCCTCTCCTCTGAACAGACCACTTCCTCTATTTTGCGCCAGAATCCCATGTCCTCTGGGTTGGAAGGTGATCATCATCTCGGTCTTTTGGAAGGGGTTGTTTCTTTATGACTTCCCTCTCCTTCCTCTCGTACCAAAGGTCCTGTTCAAGATAGAACAGGACCCTCCCAAAATCTTGTTGGTGATCCCCTTTTGGCCCTGACAACATCAGTTCCACATTCCTCTACACCTAGCCAAGGGCAGTCACCACAAGTTACCTCACAGGATGGCCCTACTCTCTCACAAGACAAGGGGTTTGTCATCCATTTGCACTTGTCCACTCTTCATCGGACATTGATCCCTTTTAAGCACCTTTTTTTCTGAGGAAGTTTTTCAGATTCTGGAGGAGGCCAGGAAACCCTGTACCAGGAAATCTTATTTGTCCAAATAAGAGATTTTCTATTTGGTGTCTTGCTTGTAACCTGGATCCACTTTCTGTGGAAGTTCCTTTTGTTCGATCTTATTTGTGTGAATTGCACAATGCTGGGTTGGCTTACTCTTCACTTAAAGCCCACCATTCAGCTGATTCTGCTTGTCTGCATTTGATTCCTCCTTTGGCTTCTGGATTGGAGATCAAACAATTCTTTAAAGGCATCCTTCATATTAGGCCTCCCAGGAAGTTTATTCCTCATTTCTAGGAGCTTAATTTTTTTGTTGAAAAAAATGATTTGGGCTCCTTTTGTGTCTGCAGCTTCATTGGTTCATAGGTTTGTACTAGGCTAATGGCCCTGGAGCTTTTACAAGCCTAGCCCATAGAAGTGCCCTGCCGTCATGCCACCTGACAATAGTTCCCAGTGCCTTCAGCTTCCTTACAGCACTGTATTTGAAAGATTGTTGTTCTTTTGGCCCTTACTTCTGCTAGAAGGGTGTCTGAGCTTCAGGCCTTTTTGGCTGTACCGCCTTTTTTGGTTTTACATAGGGACAGGGTGTCTGTCCATACAAATCCTTTATGCTAAAGGTGGTTAATGAGTTGTGTCTTAGTCTATTCATTTGTCTACTTTTTCCCTTTTTTGCAGTCCGCTAGTGTGAGAAGGTTCTTCACACCTTGGATTTGCTTAGACATATCCTCAGATTTTATTTAAAACTAAAGCCATTTGTAAATCTGAACAACTTTTTGTTTCCTTTCATTCCAGGTCTGTAGGTTTGGCTGTTTCTAAGCAAACTATTTATTCTTGGGTCTCTAAGGCCTTTTCTTTTTGTTACTTTCTTCATGGGAAAAACCTTTCTACCTCTGTTGAGGCTCATTCTACCAGGGCTGTGGCTTCTTCTGGTGCTTGTTTCAAAGCATTGGATACAAACTCCATTTTCAGCAGCTACTTGGACCTCTGTGCATACTTTTATCAAATATTATAAGTTGGATATGGTTTCGCTTGTGGTTTCCAGAGCTAGAGCCGAATTTGCCAGGGCTTTCCTGCATGGCTTTATTGAGGGCTCTGCAGGATCCTCCTCCTCCCATGTTGTCTGTCCCTCTGTTTTGAAACATTTGTGTGAAGTACTCAACAATTACTTATCTTGTGCATTTATCATGGTGCATCTTGCAACTATCTCAGCTTGTCTGCCTGTGGCTCCCCTTTTTCATCACTTTTTATGGTTTCTAATCTTTGAGATCTCAACTTTGTTCTTAAAAAAATAGGTTTCCTTTTGAACCTGCCTTTTAAACTGATTTAAAGATCATCACTTGGAAAACTGCTTTGCTTATTGCTTTGCAGTCTGCAAAGGAAGTCTGAGAGCTGCAAGCTGTTGGACTAGGCCAGGTGTCTGCAACCTGCGGCCCCTCTGCAGTGGCTCCCTGTAGCTTTGGAAAAATATTGGCCACTCTACTGCACAACACACATACAGTGACTGAGTGATGGACTTCAAATATTGCTCTTATAAACTTGCTAGAACAACATTTCTGTTGCCATGCATTCCACACACACAAAGCGATGGAGTGATCCCCTGACAACAGCTGCATCTCCTGAAATATTTCCATACCTCTGTCTTACCACAAGAAATCTGGACAGAGCCACAAATAAAGGGGAACAAAGGAACAAAAATAGGGATGGACTTTAAATATTGCTCTTATAAACTTGCTAGAACAACATTGTTTCTGTTAACATGCACCCCCCCCACACACACACACACACACACACACACAGTGACCTCTCAGCTGTGCAGTCTTTCACAGAATCTCCTGACTTTTGCCGCATATATTTTGGTCTGTTTATCATAAAATTGTAGTTTTCAAGCAAATCACTTGGGGCTGAAGTCAGAAAAAATGCACATTTGAGTTTGACTTCATACCTTCAGAAAATTAATGCTAATGCAAAATGTTACTCTATCAACTAAGTTTGTAAGAGCAATATTTAAAAAGGTACCCCTATTTTTGGGCCCCATTATTTATGGCTTTATTCAGATTTCTTGTTCTAAGAAGTCGAGCGATACGACACACGAATGACCGAGCAATCCCAACAAAGGAAGAAAAATAAGGGACAGATTTTAAATATTGCTCTTATAAACTTAGTTCATTCATATTTAGTACAATAACTATGTATAAAACTTTATATGCTGTGTTATCTTCATTTTAGGGGGCAAAGAGGTTTTGTGGTTCCCAATGAATTTTATTTGGTGGGAGAGGGGCCAAAAATGGCTCTTTTGATAGTGAAGGTTGCAGACCCCTGGATTAGGCCAATCTTATCTGATTTTCTAGAAGGCCAGTGTTTTATATAATAATCCATATTTCATGCCAAAAGTTATTTCTGGGTTTACCCTGAATCAAACCATCAATCCTTAACGTTTCTCTCTGGAACCTAAACAAAAGGGAGAGAAGATTCTGCATACCTTTAGCTGTACACAGGCAGCTCAGATACCACCTTGACAGAACTAAGCCGTCCAGGAAGGCTGAGCAGCTGTTTATTTCTTATTCTGGGGTTAAGAAGGGTCAACCTGCCTGTAAGAAAACAATTACTTGTTGGCTGTCCCGTGGTTTTTTTTTTTTTTATTCCCACTATGGTAAATCTATTCTGCACAAGGTTAAGGCAGATTCCACCAGAGCCTTATCCTTTTTGGTGGGTATATT